>NC_134531.1:36025681-36328712 GCF_050624435.1 Tenrec ecaudatus | reverse complement strand
ACAAGAGGCAGAAGAAACAGTATAAACCTAGCAGAACCAGATCCTAAACTTGATTTTTGAAACAGGTAAGTTCAATCCTTATCTAGTTTATCTTAATTGTCATATTAACTATTATATTGATATGAATTTTGGAATTAGGCCTCTGACTGCATCAAGCCAGGGTGGGGCCTTCTGTCAGCCATTTTGACTAAGCAGCATGGTCTCAAAGCAGAAGCTCAAGAGGGAGATTTCTCCCTCTGAGCTCAAAATGTACATTAATCACATTTTTTTGCCATTTCAAACAGGAATAACCAAAGATAACAACCAAAGAAAAGAATCAAAACCTTAACATGTTCTTTCTAGAAAACAATCGAGTAAACAATGTGGACCAATTTGACCCCTGGCTAGACAGAAAAGAAAAACTACCATGAGGCAGAGGTTAAATAAGCATCCACTCTCCATCTTTATGATTTGTTTCCATTCCCAAGGTATTATAATGTGTTAGACTGGTTTGACTAGAGAAACATTCATTGATGCTCATATATGTGTGAGAACTGTATATCAAAGAGCAATTGTATATTGAGAAAACATCCCAGCCCAGTCTAGATCAAGTCTATAATTCTGATATTAGCCCACATGTCCTTTACTAGTCCATAAATTCCTCTTTAGGAATTTTTACACAGCACATCCAATGATTCTGAATGCAGGAAGATCACAGGCCGGTGGGTGGAAAGCCCTGTGGGTCCAATGGCAGCGGACACATCTCCAGGCTCTGGCTGCCATCAGTGTAGCTCCATGCAGCTTGTCAATAGGAATGTGTAGCAGAGAGAGTGTGAGTCCAGCCTCCAGTGAGCTATTTATCTCTGTCTCACCTCCAGATGAGGTCATCAAGCTGTGACCTGATTGACAGGCTAAACTCCACCCCTTTATGCTTAATACCCTCAAGTTGACAGGAGATTATGTAACTACCACAGTGGGTTTGAACTTCAGCCCAACTCACAGCCCACTATGATACCATAGCACCTAAGACTGGGACATCAATCCCAAATTCTATTGAATCACTCCTGCCATCTGAAGAGATACTTCACTAATGCATGCTGATCCATTCTCAGTAAAACCACGCTCCTCCCTGCCCACCTTTGATGAGATTGACATAACTGTGCCTGCTGACATGGCATCTGGGACATCATCTGAAGCAGATTCCCTACGAGACATTGATGCATGTTCCCAGGTAGCACTCCCACTACCCATTATTGCTTCTAGACCTAAAACTAGTCTTAGGTTTGAGTAAGCCCCCAAAAGGTGGAGTATAAACTGTGATTCAGGAAAAAGTGCACTACAATCAAATAAATTAATATTGCTAGATGTTTCTAACGCGTACAGCAGACACTTGGAGAGCATGCGTGAGCATTACTATTAAGGGTGTGAGGCAATAGTGCACAGAACATAAAGTTGGATCTGCCTGAATTGGTTATGGGGCCACTATGCATAGATTCTTCATTCAGTATCTCAGCTTGAAAGGTTAGGAAAGGATGCAAACTTCCTTGACTGGTTCACTAAAGCATGGGTTGTGCTATGACCTACACCAAATCAAATTCAAGTCTCAGAACCTGTGTGCTAGACACGGTTGACTAGAGAAACAAATCCAAGGCTAATCATGTGTATAGGAAAGAGCACAATATCAAAGAGTAATTGTATATTAAGAAAACAGCCCAGTCTGCCCCACCAAAAAAAATCTCAGTCCAGTCCAGATCAAGTCCTGATATTAGCCCATATGTCCGATACTAGCCGATAAATTCTTCTTCAGATGCACACAGCACATGCAATGATGCCAAGCGGAGGAAGATCACAGGTCAGTGAGTGAAAAGTCTTGTAGATCCAGTGGCAGTAGAAGCATCTCAACCCTGCCGCAGGTCTCCACATGGCTCCTCCAGCTCTCTGAATGTGTGGCTCCTCAACAGGAAGGTAAACCAGAGAGAAAGGGTGTGGTCCACCTCCAGGGAGAAAGAAAGGAAGTTCCCAGAGTCTTCATGAGAAGGCCACGCCCAGAAGGAAGCACCCACACCCACAAGAAAAGCTGTGACCTGATTGCCAGGCTAGATTCCACCTCTATACTTATCAAGTTGCCATGAGCTTATGTAACTACCACAGCGTGTCAGGGTCCACTGCAGAAGAAGGTCTCCAAAGTTTTAGGAGAATTGGTGGATTCGACTAGGTTTATCAGGCTACACCTGTGGATCCACATACGGACTGCCCAGCAAACATACTTTTTACCATAATGATGAAGAAACTTGTGCAGGGAGATCCAACATCCTAGAAGACGACTGTGATATTGCACAGTATGCTATTTTATATGAGTCAGATTTGACTGTGTGCGTTAGTCCAGGTAGACTGGAGAAATAAAGTTATAGACATATGTGTATAAGAAAGAGGTTTATCTCTCTCCCTGACCACTGGGCCATAAGACTGGAAATCAACAAAAGGAAAACCAAGAAAATAAGAGCAAATAATTGGAGGATGAATAACCCTCTACTGCAAAAGGAGTGCGTACTGGTGCAGATCAGAGATGAAATCAGGAAACTTCTAGAAACCAACGAAAATGAGCACACGACGTACCAAAACTTATGGGACACAGCAAAGGCAGTCATCAGAGGAAGGTTCATAGCAATACAAGCACACCTGAGAAAGGAAGAGAGACTCATGATTGATACGCTGACACAAAATTTACAAAAACTAGAGCAGAGTCAGCAGGACAATCCTGCTAATAGCAAAAGAAAAGAAATTATAAAAATCAGGGCTGAGATCCAGGAGAGGGAAAATAAGAAAACGATGGGAAAAAATTAATATCGCTAAAAGTTGGTTCTTTGAAAGGATAAACAGGATCGATAGATCATTGGCAAACCTAACCAAAGAAAGGAGGGAACAAATTTCAATAGCAAGAATAAGGGATGAAAGAGGGGTCATTACAACAGACCCTAATGAAATCAAAAGGATAGTTACACAGTACTATGAAGGACTGTGCTCCAATGAATTCAACAATTGGAAGACATGGACAAATTCCTGGAAAAAAATCCCTCCCTAGACTATCCTCGGTGGACATCAAGAATCTCAACAGACCCATAGCAATAGAAGAAATAGAAAAAGTTATCAAGGGATTACCAACAAAAAAATCCCCTGGATCAGATGGCTAAACTGGAGAATTCTACCAAGCATTTAGGGAAGAACTAACACCAATCCTACACAAACTTTTCCAGAACATAGAAAAAGATGGCAAACTCCCAAACTCCTTCTATGAAGCTAGTATAACTCTGCTACCCAAACTGGGCAAGGATCCCACAAGAATTGAGAACTACAGACCAATATCCCTAATGAACATTGATGCAAAGATCCTTAACAAAATACTAGCCAACAGAATACAAAAGTATATAAAACAAATAATTCACCATGACCAAGTGGGATTCATACCAGGGATGCAGGGATGATTCAACATAGGAAAGACCATTAGTATTATTCGTCACATTGACATGAAAAAGTATAAGAACCACATGATGATATCAATAGACGCAGAAAAAGCATTTGACAACATCCAACACCAATTCCTGTTTAAGACACTAGCGAAAATAGGAATGGAAGGAAAGTTCCTCAAGACAATACAAGCTATATATGAAAAACCAACAGCCAAAGTCATAGTCAATGGAGAAAAGACTAACACAATCCCACTGAAAAAGGGGACCAGACAAGGATGCTCACTGTCCCTACTCCTATTTAATATCGTGCTGGAGGTTTTAGCTAACAGCATAAGGCAAAGAAGAGACATCAAAGGTATTCGTCTGGGGAAGGAAGAGGTGAAATTATCGTTATTTGAAGATGATATGATTTTATATTAGGAAAATCCCAAAAGTTCCACAAAGGGAGTACTGGAAGCAATAGAGTTTGGCAGAGTAGCAGGATACAAGATCAACAAACAGAAGTCCATCGGACTGTTATACACATCAGATAAGACCACAGAAGAAGAGATCAAAAAGGCGGTACCCTTCACAATAGCCAAATACAAATTGAAATATCTAGGGATACACCTGACTGAAAAAACAAAAGATCTATACAGGGAAAACTATAGAACACTATTACAAGGAACCAAGAGTGACCTCAACTAATGAAAGAATATCCTATGCTCTTGGATTGGAAGACTTAATAGAGTTAAGATGTCAGTTCTGCCAAAAGCACTATATAAGTTTAATGCTATCCTGATACAATTACCATCATCTCTCTTCAAAGAAATGGAAAAACTGATTCCCAACTTCATATGGAGAGGGAAGAAGCCCAGAATTAGCAGAGAACTCCTCAAGAAGAAGGACACCGTGGGAGGGCTTGCTTTACCTGGCTTTTGCACATACTACACAGCCACAGTTCTCAAAACTGCATGGTATTGGTATAATGACAGATCCTTAGACCAATGGAAAAGAACTGAAAACCCAGAAATAAAGGCATCAGCATACAGACAGCTGATCTTTGATAAAGGCCCCAAAAATATCAAATGGGAAGCAGATGCCCTCTTTAACAAGTGGTGTTTTAAAAATGGTTATTTACCTGCAGAAAAATGAAACAAGACCCTTATCTCACTCCATGCACAAGAATAAACTCAAGGTGGATCACAGACCTTGAAGTTAAACCCCAAACTATTAGGGCCATCAATGAGGGAATTGGGACCAACTTGAGAACTTTGGCGCAGGGAATACACAGGCTATCAGAAATAGGGAAGGACACAAACACAGAAGAGGCACAAATCGACAAATGGGATATACTGAAGATAAAACACTTGTGTACATCTAAAGAATTCACCAAGAGAGTAATAAGAGAGTCCACAGACTGGGAAAACATCTTTAGCAATGACACATCAGACAAAGGCCTTATTACTAAAATCTACAGTACTCTGCTAGCTTCCAAAAAGAAAAAAACCAATAGCCCACTTGAAAGGTGGGCAAAGGACTTGAACAGAAGTTTCACAGGGGCAGAAATCCGAATGGCCAACAAACATATGAGAAAATGTTCCCGATCTTTAGCCATAAGAGAAATGCAAATTAAAACAACAATGAGGTACTACCTGACACCCTCAAAGGTAGCCCAATTCAAAAAATCAGAAAGCAACAAGTGTTGGAGGGGCTGTGGGGAGACAGGAACTCTCATCCACTGCTGGTGGGACTGTAAGTATGTACGGCCACTATGGAAATCAATCTGGCGATATCTAAAACAGATGGAAATAGAGTTACCATATGACCCAGCAATTGCCCTACTGGGCATATACCCAGAAGAGGCAAGAAACAAACCAAGGCCAGACATCTGTTCTCCAATGTTCATTGTGGCACAGTTCATAATTGCAAGGAGCTTGAAGCAACCCAAATTTCCATCAACTGACGATTGGATTAAAAAACTGTGGTGTATACACACAATGGAGTACTACGCATCACTAAAAAGCAGTGATGAACGTATCAGGCACATAGCGGCATGGGAAGAACTGGAGGAAATCATGCTAAGCGAAGTAAGTCAGGCACAAAAGGACAAGTACACCATGAGCCCGCTGAGGTAATTGTTTAAAAAAATTAAATTTAATTTAAAAAATACAAAAGGGGCATAGGGAATAAGCTACTGTATACAAACATATTTGGGGTGCAGACTGTGTAGTATGGCAGAGACCAGAGCAAAACCAGGGATGGACATGGTAGACAATGGTGGAGGAGGTGGGGAAAGGAAAATAGAACGATGAATATAAGGAAGAAAAGGGGAGCAGGGGCATGGGGCACTAACCCACCCAAGGGGAGGGTATTTATATCTCCACAGGGAAAGAGGGATTCAGACTTCAACCCAGTACCATAAGGTGTGAATGCAACATCCCGGCGTGGAGTAGGGAACCAGTGGAGAGGTCTGGGAGGCTGGCCCCAGCACCAAAAATTAAGTGGATTCCTGCCCCTCCCCCGAGAAGAATTTGTTTCAACGGACGACATTGATTCTGCAGCTCGGGAGAGGGACATATCTAATCAGAGCACACGGGAGCAGATGAAGGGGGAGGAGGAGTCAGTGGAGCACAGCCTGGCCCACCAGGCTGTGAGGATGATGATCCTGATTAGAGCAGCCAGTCCACAGAGAGGACAACATGGCTGGCCCCACTATGAGAAATGATGCCCCTTAGTGACCAATGGCACTACAGGGGACAGCACCGGAGACACAGTGTGGGAATTGCACCTGACCTGATCCCACCACACCGAGGCATAGCACTGGGGGAGTACAGGGGAACAGCAAGGGAATGGAGCGGCAAGGTCCCCAGGGAACAGACTGGACTGGAAAACACTCCTAAAGGCCAACAAATGATCCTTGAACGAACTACAAGCTTTTCTTTCTTGATGCATTTTGTTTTGTTCTTTGTCAGTGGTTTGTTGCTGCTGTTTTGTTGTCTGGTTGTATACTGTTGCTTTGTTTTCCTCTCTCTTGTTTTTGTGCATGTTATCTCCACAGGTCTGTCTAAATAAGACAGGCTGGATGAACTACCTGGAGGAAAAACAATGGAACCGACAGTTCCGGGGGGACTTGGCATAGGGGGAGGTGGGGAGGTAAGGAAGTGGTGTTAACAAACCCAGGGACAAGGGAACAACATGGGATCCAAATTGGTGGTGAGCGGGGAGTGGCAGGCCTGGTAGGGAATGATCAAGGGTAAGGTTACCTAAAGAAGAGGTATAGCTGTAACCCAGGTGGGAACGGAGCATGATAGTGGGGCAGGAGGAAAGTCAGGGAAATAGAGTAAAGGGCTAGGAGACAAAGGGCATTTATAGAGGTCTAGACAAAGACATGTACATGCAAATATATATATGAGGATGGGGAAATAGATCTATGTGTCTATATTTATAGGTTTAGTATTAAGGTGGCAGAAGGACCTTGGGCCTCTACTCAAGCACTCCGTCAATGCATGAATACTTTCTTCTATTAAATTGGCACTCTATGTCTATGATGCTCACCCTCCCGACACAACTGCTGAAGCCAAAGCGGGTGAACAAGTAAATGTGGCGAAGAAAGCTGATGGTGCCCGGCTAGCAAAAGAGATAGTGTCTGGGGTCTTAAAGGCTTGAAGATAAACAAGCGGCCATCTTGCTCAGAAGCAACAAAGCCCACATGGAAGAAGCACACCAGTCTGTGCGATTACGAGGTGCCAAAGGGATCAGGGATAAGGCATCATCAGAACAAAAAAATCTTACCATAGTGAATGAAGGGGGAAGTGCAGAGTGGAAACCCAAAGCCCATTTGTCAGCCACTGGAGACCCCCTCACAGAGGAGTCTAGGGGAGGAGATGAGTCAGTCAGGGTGCGATGTAGCACCGATGAAGAATACAGCTTCCCCCCAGATCCTGGATGCTTCCTCCCCCCCAACTACCATGATCTGAATTCTACCTTGCAAGTCTGGATAGAGCAGAGGTTGTTCACTGGTATATATATAGGAGCTGGAGGCACAGGGAATCCAGGGTGGATGATACCTTCAGAATCAGGGGGTGAGGGACGATACTGGGAGAGTAGAGGGTGAGTGGTTTGAAAAGGGGGAACCAATTACAAGGATCTACATGGGACCTCCTCCCTGGGAGACGGACGGCAGAGAAGGGGGGGAAGGGAGATGCCGAATAGGGGAAGATATGACAAAATAATAATCTATAAATTATCAAGGGCTCATGAGGGAGGGGGGAAAAAGAGGACTTGATGCAAAGGGCTTAAGAGGAGAGCAAATGCTTTGAAAATGATGAGGGCCAAGAATGTACTGATGTGCTTTATACAATTGATGTATGTATATGTGTGGACTGTGATAAGAGTTGTATGAGTCCCTAATAAAATGTTTAAAAAGGAAAGAAAATGAGTAAGAATGTTATCAAAAGATTGGCATGCCATGCCGAGGAACTGACACTAATTCTGTGAGCAAAGAAGAGACAAGAGTTCCTATGAAAGTTGAGCAGGCCTAAATTTGTCTGTGATATTAAACATCTTTGTGTATAAAAAGAAAAAAGAAAGAGGTTTATATACAAGAGCAACTGAATATTGAGAAGCCATTCCAGCTCAGTCCAGATCAAGTCCATAAGTCTGATATTAGCCCATATATCCAATACCAAACTATAAAGTCCTCTTCAGACTCCTGATACACAGGCAATGATGCTGAGTGCAGGAAGATCACAGGCCAGTGGGTTAGAAGTCTTGTGGTTCCAGCACCACTGTAAGCATGTCAGCACTGGCAGGGGTCACCACATGTTTCCTTCAGCTCTAAAACTAACTGCCTCAGGGTAGCTTCATGTGGCTTCTCCTCAGAAATGTCTTGCAGGGAGTAAGCCTGTGTCCTGCCTCCAACACGCTATTTATCTCTTTGCCCTCCAATCAAACTGAGACCTTATTGCAAGACTAAACTCCACCCATTCCCTCTTAAGTCTCTCTCAAATTGACAACAGATTATGTAGCTACCATGCCGAGGAAACTGCCCTAATTGAAACAAAACCACTAATTATAATGGGGGAAACAGAGGGTGTGGTGGGTTATAGTTGGGCTGCTACCCTCCCAACCAATAGGTCAGCAGTTTGAATGTATTTGCCACTTTGTGGGGGAAAGCTGTTTCTGCTTTCCTTAAGTGCTACAGCCTCAGACACCAAAGGTGTGATTCTATTGTGTATTGTAGGGCTGCTATGAGCTGGGATGGATTCAATTACCATGGATTTGGTTTTATAATGGGACTAATTGGACCCCTGTTGGTAGGGCCTAAGTGGTGGCCCTTTACCACCAAAGACCAGTTGAATATGGTCACTGTAATGGACAGGGTCAACGCAGTTATCCAAATGATATGAGACATACGAATTTATGACTTTGACTCCTTAGGAAAGGTTTCTATAAATTAAAATCAAACCCAGTATCAATGAATTGATTCCGACTCTGAGTGACCATATTGGTCAGGGTAGAACTGCCCAAAGGGTGTCCCATGCGATAAATCTTTATGGAGGCAGACTGTCACATCATTCTCCTGGGGAACAGTTGGTAGGTTTGAGCCACCAACCTTCTGGTTAGCATCCCGTCTCGAGTGAGAGAGATGAAAAATCTACTAAATACATACTTGAACTATACAAGCAGAAGAATTTGGTGTCAAGTAAGTGATAGCCTTACTTGAATCACCAGAATAGAATCATGGCCCTTCAATCAGTTCCTAGAATTGAGTGAGTTTACAGTCTCACAACGTCTGAGATTGATTGAAGGAGAGGCCCCTCACCTCACCTTGAATAATGATCATCTTTCTCCCAGACTCCCACATGGTTTTTATCAGAACAACTATTCATTGGAGAAAAGGAAATAATCAACATTTTCAAAAATTACTGGGCACTGACTCTGAATTGATGCTAATTCCAGGAAATTCAGAAACCCCAGTCAGAGTGGCATATATGGAGGTCAAGGTATGAATGGAGTCTTAGCTCGGGTCTATTTCGCAGTGGGTCCAGTAGGTCCCTGAACTCAGAAGTGATTTTCCCAGTTCTGGAATGCATTATTGGAATCTACATATTCTACAACTGGGATAACCGCCACATGGAATCCCTGCCATGTGGACTAAAGGCTATTATGACGGGAAAATCTAAGAGGAGGCTGTCATAACTTCCTCTTCCTAGGAATATAGTAAACCAAAATCAACATCACAATCCTATGAGGATTGAAGAGATCGATGCTACCACCAAGGACTGAAAGTGTGCAGAGGTGGTGATTCCTGCTGTATCTCCATTTAACTCGCATTTTTCCATGCTGAAAATCAAAGATATCACTCTGAGAACTAAGATGAACTTGACCCAAGTCAAGGTATTTTCAATTGCTTCATATTCATGTGAAAGTTGTACACTGAATAAGGAAGAGAGAAGAGCTGATTCGTTTGGATTCTGATGCTACTGAATGACATTGAGAGCACTGTGGTCTGCCAGAAGAACTAACAAACCTGTCTGGGAAGAAATACAGTAAGAACACTCCTAAGAGTCAAGGATAGGGAGACTCGGTCTCCTGCGCTTTGGACATGCTCACGCACATGGAGAGATCAGTGTTTGGAGAAGGACATCATATTTGGTGAAGTAGAAGGGCAACAATAAAGAGAAGGACTCGCGATGATATCGGCAGACACAGTAGCTGCAGCTCTGGGCTCAGACATAAGAATTGTGAAGATGGTGCTGGATCAGGCAGTGTCCATTCTGCTGCACAAAGGGTGATTATGAGTCAAAACAGCCTTGATAGCACTGAACAATAACAACATATTACCTGGGGGGGGGGGAACAGATGGATCTTGGTGAATGGCAGGAAAATGGACTGAGATGATCATAAACTGTAAAAATGGTATGGGGGCAGCGTCTTCTGTCTCCACAGGGAGGAAGAAGAATCAAACTCATCAGCAGTCCATGGGCTGAATATGGTGGAAGTCAGAGATGCCTCCATCCTCCAAGCTTCGTTACCAATTCTGGAACCAACCTTCCCTTCCAAGGCGCCTCTTTACTGGATTGAAAATCCTTTGCAATGACCATACAGAATTCACTGACAATACTCACAACTAAGGAGTTTGCTTGAGAAATTAGCATGTTCCAGTTCAGGGTCAGAAATGCCCAGAATAAAGTTCTTTGGTCAAGAATTCCCTTTACAGCCATGCCCACGGGCACATTTCTCTCTGGTCCGTAGCCTCTCTGCCAGGTGGCTCCTTGTCCCCTTCTTTAGTCCAGATATGTTACAAAGCCCTTTTAGTACTTCCAATAAGCGCCACAAAACCACCCCCTCCCATCAGTGGCATCACTGGGAAGGCATTCAGCTCTAGGCCTTTGTGTTGGCAATCCTCACTCCCTCTCACAGCAAGGTCCCTACACAAAGGCACGCAGCTTTACCTATTCCACGGGGGAAAGCTGGGGCTTCCTACTCCTGTAAAGAGTTTCTGTCTCGGAAACATGCCTGGGAAATGCTACCCTGTCCTAGCAGGTTGCTTGGCGCTGGCATCGACTCGATGGCAGTAAGAGTTAGCTGATAGGTTGGAAAGTCCGTCTCTCTGTCTCACTCCTCTGCCGCTCTTCTGAGATCACAGCTCTCTGTCTAGGGGATCAGGGATCTTGAGGTCAGAGGATGTACTCTATTTGCATTGACCTAACCTACATGGGTTGCTCTTTACCTTATTTACATTATTAGCAAGCTATCCAGTCTTCTTGGGGGTCCCCAAACACATCACATTTGCATAATCCTACTGAGGTAGTTACATAATCTGTTGTCAGTTTCAGACTTATGAGTGAAGGGGTGGAGTTTAGCCTGTCAATCAGGTCGCAGCTTGATGACCTCATTTGGGGACACCATGGAGATAAATAGCTCGTTGGAGGCAGGACACATGCTCACTCCCTGGTAGACATTACAGCTGACAAGACACATAGGGCTACACTAGCTCCCTGAGCTGGAGGAGCCACAGAGACCTCTGCCAGTATTGAGATGATTCTACTGCCACTGGCTCCACAAGACTTCCCACCCACTGGCCCGTGATCTTCCTGTACTCAGCATCATTGCATGTGCTTCGTGAGTCTGAAGAGGACTTTATAGATTGGTATCGGACATATTGGGCTAATAGAGGACTAGGGACTTGATCTGGACTGCACCAGGATGTTTTCTCAATATTCAATTGCTCTTGTATATAAATGTCTTTTTTGTACACATATGAGTGTCTATGAATTTGTTTCTCTACTCAACCCAGACTAACTTACCTACCCAGACTTAAATATATATAAGATCATACAGTACATATATCAAACAATTTAATCATTAATCATATCAAGATTCGTGCAATCATGACTGCAATTAATTTCAGAACAATTTTCTTCTCGTATCTATTGTTGTTAGCTCGCATTTCCCCCATTCTTCTTTGCCATTGCACAAGGCAATTATTAATCCACTTACTGTCTCTATAGATCTATCTGTCCTGAATTTTCTATATAGAAACACAAGCAGGAAGTAAACAAATAACAAAACGAAACCATTGACTAGGCAAACCATAGAAAAATCTCAATGGAAAGCAGAAAATATTAAAAACTGAAGCAACCTTAAATGGGACAAAAAGGAGATCAAATGATAAGGTGTTACATTTTAACCGAACTCCAGCTGCCATCATCGACTTTACAATGAGCTCTCTGTCTGATAGCCAGGCTAGGCACATCCTTGAACTCTGTTCAGAGGTTGTTCCCAGAGGCTTCATCCAAGCGTGGACCCTGCACATGGATTTTGGACTTCCACTGTCACGCATAGCCTTCCACAAACTGGGTGTTCACAATTGAAGCTCTAATTCCATTCCCTCCTTCAGATTTGTATTTTATTATTTACAATCCTTAAATCACACAGGCTAGTGTTTCTCCCTTGTGGACTGACTTGACATCTCACTAGAATGGCTGCTTGTTTGAAGACAAGATTTTAAGACCCAAAGGCTATTGTTTCGAATAGCTGGTTTCTTGGCCACACTTTTTTTTCTCTTTAAAAAAATTTTTTAATCATTTTATTAGGGGCACATACAACTCTTATCACAATCCATACATCCATCCATTGTGTCAAGCATTTGTACATTCATTGCCCTCATCATTCTCAAAACATTTGCTCTCCACTAAAGCCCCTGGCATCAGCTCCTAATTTTCCCCCTCCCTCCCCACTCCCCCTTCCCTCATGAACCCTTGATAATTTATAAATTATTATTTTGTCATATCTTACACTGTACGATGTCTCCCTTCACCCACTTTTCTGTTGTCCATCCCTCAGGGAGATTATATGTAGATCCTTGTAATCGGTTCCCCCTTTCCACCCCACCTTTCCTCCACCCTCCTAGTATCACCTCTCTCACCTCTGGTCATGCAGGGATCACCTTCCCTGGATTCCCTCTGTTCCCAGTTCCTATCTGTACCAGTGTACATCCTCTGGTCTAGCCAGATTTGTAAGGTAGAATTGGGATGATAGTGGGGTGGGGGAAGCATTTAGGAACTAGAGGAAAGTTGTATGCTTCATTATTGCTATACTGCAGCCTGACTGGCTCATCTCTTCCCTGTGTCCCTTCCATAAGGGGATGTCCAATTGCCTACAGGTGGGCTTTGGGTCTCCACTCTACACTCCCCCTCATTCACAATGATATGATTTTTTCTTCTGATGATGCCTGATACCTGATCCCTTTGACCCCTCTTGATCATACAGGCTGGTGTGCTTCTTCCATGTGGGCTTTGTTGCTTCTGAGCTAGATGGCCACTTTTGCACCACAAAACAAAACAAACCTTTAAGACCCCAGATGCTGTATCTTTTGATAGTCAGTCACCATCAGCTTTCTTCACCACATTTGCTCATGCACCCATAGTCTTCAGCAATTGTGTTGGGAAGGTGAGCATCACAGAATGCCAGTTTAATAGAACAAAGTATTCTTGCATTGAGGGAGTACTTGAGTGGAGGTCTTGGCCACACGTTGCCAGAGCATCCAAAGCTTCAGCAAAGGTAATCACTGAGCAGAGCCTTGCCATAAAAATGAATTGTTCTTAGATTGGAGCCAGAATTAAGTGTGAGCCCAAAATACATGCCTACAGCTATGATTTATATATGTTGCTGGTTTACTTCAGAGAAATAATTATCATTTTCTGATAGAAAAAAACCTCCAAACTCACTGCCAGGAGCAGCAACCCTTTAGGAGGGGAAACTGCCCTGTGGGTTTCTGAGACTACAACTCGATGCAAAAGCTTCATCTTTTGCCCGTCGCGTGGGCTTTCAAGACATGACATCCAGGATGGGTTAGTATGAGGCTCCTTTTTTATTATGATAAGAACATTAATCTATACAAGTCAACAAGTCATGCGTTATGTTCAGAAGCTGGCCTTTACTTGTATAATTTCCTTTTCTGAACAGTATTTTTAAATCTATAACATTGGCTAAATTAATGACACTATCAATAGAATTACCTTGTGCCCCCAGAGGGATGATTTATAATGTTTAAGATACAAAACATTATAAATCATCCTCCTGGGGCATAAGGTAATTCTATTGATAGTATTATTAATAAAGTCAATGTTATAAAATTTCAAACACTGTTGAGAAAAGGAAATCATACAATTATAGGCCAACTTCATTGTTGACTTATACAGATTAAACTCTTATGCTACTTTATGCTATTTTCATGAACAATGAAGGTTGATGATAGGGCAAACTTTCAATAACACTCATTCACAAAGGCAGAACCATGCTGACTAGACTAATACCTGTCATAAGAAAGCAAGAAAGACATGAAAATAGTAACTATATGGTGGTCCCAGGCCACTATTCACTTGGGCACCCTCAGAACAAGAAATCCAAACCAAAGTGCACCAGGCATCAATTCCATAACCTTGAGATAACCGACATCTGCTTCTTCTCACGCTGGGGCAGTGGTTCTCAACCTTCCTAATGCTGCGACCCTTTAATACAGTTCCTCATGCTGTGGGCACCCCCAACCATAAAATTATTTTCCTTGCTACTTCATCACTGTAATTTTGTTACTGTTATGAATCAGTCCACCCCTGTGAAAGGGTTGTTCAACCCCCAGAGGGGTCACGACCCACAGGTAGAGAACTGCTGCACTGGGCATTTCAGCCCTAAGTCCAAAGGAGTATGCCAGTTAAACTTGCTACAGGGGAGTTTGAGGTAAAGCCCAGTTCACTTAGTGAGGCTCCCGTATTGCATCCTCTTGGTGTGGCCTGTGGAGGATGTCGAGTGCTTTGAAAGGTCAGAGCCTAAAGTCTCAGTCATGTAAGCCCTGGGTTACCAAGGGCTGGCTTGCAGTGAAATCCGAAGTGTCCAATTAAGAACACAGTACTCGGCACATTCTCCCCTTGTATTCTCTATAGGTATCGTTAAGCAACTTTTGTCTGTTTGTTTCCCCCCTTTGGGAGGTTGCTCCACCTGGTTAACCCACCAACAGAGATTCAATCACCATCGTGAATTCGATTTCCAGTCGGGTTTTCTTATCCCTTTTGGAAGAGTGTGTGTTGAGCTGGGGTGACCTTACCACAGGGTGGTACGGCAGCAACTGCACGGTCTTCGCCATCTCCCCACATGCTAAAAACAGGCCCAGCCGAGGTGAGGTCTCCGCTGTCGAAGTGGCTTTCAATGTATATACGCACCCATGCGGTCCACGAGTGCTGGGAAGGCTCTCTAGCTCATTGCTTGGCATACCAGAGTCTATGACCGCTTCCTCTTGGTAGGCATTCTTATAGTAGTGGACTTACAGGATATCTGTCTTTGCTGACTAACTTTACTCAGCATAGTGGTGTCCTGGTCCATCCATCTCATGAGGTGGTTCATGGTTTCATCACTGTTTTTTAGGGATTCATAATATTCCATTGGATATGCACCAGCATTTCTTTATCCAGTCGTCTACCAACGGGCATTTGGGCTGTTTCCAGCTTCCTGCTACTGTGAGCTGCACTGCAATAAGCATGGGAGAGCACATGTCTGTTTGTGGTCTTTTTCTTATTTCTTTGGCGTATATACCCAGCAAAGGTATTGCTAGGTCGTATGGTATTTCTGTTCCCAGTTGTTTTAATTGTGGCATATCAGTTTTCACAATGGTTGTACATATTTGCAAGCTCACCAGCCGAGCATAAAACTTCTGCTCTGTCTCTCTGCACCCTCTTCAGCATTTGTTGTTCCGTTTTTGTTTGTTTGTTTTTAACTGGGCTATCATTGTCGGCCTATCTAGTCTTTCGTAGGAATATCAAAGAGGAATATAAAAGGACCATATTAGGTGATTGATTGTACCACAAAACCACCAGATGGTGACTCTAATTGCAGTTGCTAATTTAGATGTGGTTTTATCACACCAGTAAATTAATATTTACATCTCCAGGTACCTAGTTTGCAGGTATTATCCAGGCCAATATCTTGGTCTCAATTCTGGTTTCAAAGGATCACTAGCAGCATTTTGCCTTCAGCTACCAAGCTAACAATACACTTGCTCTGTCCTATCTCAGGGGTATAGCAACCCTCCAACACTGTTATAATTTAATCCAAAAGGATCTTGGTATTTTTACCCAAGATGTCACACCATTCACTACTCTGATGACATTATGCTAATCAGGTCTAGTAAAGAAGTATCCATGACTTTGGATGCTATTGAGTCAGCTTCTACTTATAGTGACCCAGTGTCTAACAGAATGAAACATTGCCCAGTCCTGAGCCATCCTCACAATTGCTCTCATGTTTGAGCTTATTGTTGCAGCCACTGGGTCAATCCATCAGGTCAAGGGCTGTGGTAATTATATAATTTTATGTCAACTTGAAGATATATAAAAGTGTAGGGGTTGATATACAAGCTGTCAATCAGGTCACACAGCCTGATGGTGCCTCATTGTGGGCATGGCCCCTCATACGGAGGACCCAGGGAACCGCCCCTCTCTCTGCCATCATCTTCCTGCTTATTGGCCACTCTGAGAGCTGCCAGAGCCCTGCCATGTTTCCATCAAGCTCGGATCCACACACTCTGCACCCTCCAGTCTGTAATTTGCCAGCATCCTACATCATTGCATGTGGCTGCATGAGTCTTAAGAGGGACTTATGAAATTGGACTGGGCTGGGACTTTTCTTGATTTGCAATTGTTTCTTGGTATAAAAGCTCTTTCTTACACATATTAGTGTCACTGGATTTATTTCTATAGGCAGTCCAGTCTAACACAAGGGTCTTACTCTTATTTCAGGGCCCCTCGGTTTTACCAACCACAGTGACCTTCTCCAGGGATTGGTCTCTCCTGACAACATGTCCAAAGTATGTAAGATGAAATCTGACCAGCCTGGCCTCTAAGGAGCATTCAGGCTATATTTCTTTTATCTTTTTCCTGGTTGTTTTTTTAATAAATCATTTTATTGGGGCTCATACAACTCTTATCACAATCCATACATATATTAATTGAGTAAAACACCCTTATATATTCGTTGCCTCATCATTCTCAAAATTCACCTTCTACTTGGGTTCCTGGAATCGGCTCGTTTTCCTTTTTTCCCTTCCCATCCCTCCCTGCTCCCCCTTCCACCCTCTCTCATGACCCCTTAATAATTTATAAATTATTATTTTATCTTATCTTACACTGCCCTGCATCTCCCCTCACCCACTTTCCAGTTGCCCATCCCCCAGAGTGGAAGTTATACGTAGATCCGCGTGATTGGCTCCCCCTTTCTACACCCCTTCCCTCCCAGTATAGCCACTCTCACCATTGGTCCTGAGGGGTTCATCTGTCCTAAATTCCCTGTGTTTTCAAATCCCAACTCGACTGCTGTGCATCCCCTGGTCTAACCAGGTTTGCAAGGTAGAATTGGGATAATGATAGTTGGGGGGAGGAAGCATTTAAGAACCAGAGGAAGGTTGTGAATTTCATTATTGCTACACGGAACCCTGAATGACTCATCTCCTCCCCACTACCCCTCTGCAAGGGATGTCCAGCTGTCCAAAGATGGGCATTGGGTCCCCATCATGCGCTCCCCTCATTCACGATGATATGATTTCCCCCTGGACCTTTGTTGCTTGAAACCTGGTCCCTTCGGCCCTTCATGATCACACATGTTGGTGTGCTGCTTCCATGTGGGCTTTGTTGCTTCTGGGCTAAATGGCCGCTTGTTTACTTTCAAGTCAGGCTGTATTTCTTCCAAGACAGATTTGTTTGTTCCTTTGGCAGCCCATGATTCTTTCAATAGTTTTCTCCAGAAAAATAATTCAAATGTATCAATTCTTCTAGTCTTCTTTATTCAATGTGCAACTTTAACGTGCATATGAGGCCATTGAAAATATCCTGACTTGGGTCAGGTGCATCTTAGTCTTGAAATAACATCCTTGCTTTTCAATACTTTAAAGAGGTCCTGTGACACAGATTTACCCAATGTAATGTGTCCTTTGATCTCTGGACTGCTGCGTCCATAAGTTTTGATGCTGGATCCAAGCAAGACAAAACTCATTGGCAACTTCAATCTTGTCTCTATTTATCATGATATTACCTATTGGTCCAGTTTTGAGGATTTGGGTCTTATTTATATTGAATTGTATTCATAGTGAAGGCTATAATCCTTAATCTTTAGCAGCAAATGCTTCAAATCTTCCTCACTTTCAGTAAGCAAAGCTAGGTCATCTGCATATCTCAGGTTGTTAATAAACCTTCCTCCGATCCTGATGCTGTGTTCTTCTTCCTATAAAACTCACTGCCATCGAGTGTTGCTGACTCATAGTGACCCTACAAGACAGGGTAGAACTGCCTCTGTGAGTTTCCAAAATTAACTCTATACAGAAGTAGAAAGTCCCATCTTTCTTACTCTTCTTCTTATAGCCGTATAGTAAACGAGGGTCAGCAGAAAGAGAAAGATGAAATTTCATGCCAGGCTGTTTTCTAAAACAAAACCAGAGGCGCGCATGTGTATAAGATAGATGTGTATATCAAGAGTGTGCAGCCCACGCAGTGGAAGAAGCTGGTAAACCCTGTCCAGCTTAAGTCTTCATGTCAGATGATAAGTTGGAGATGCTTCCCGACTCAGGCAGCTTCCAGGGTCAACAAACCAGAAGACAGGCTGGAGGGGCCGAGTCAAATGAGTCCAAGGTTGGCAGGTTACATGGAAGGCCACCAACAGCTCCCAGGGTTAGCAGGCAACAGGGCAGGCCACCAGCCCAAGTCCCAAGAAGCCAGATGCAGGATCCAGGTCAGCAGGAAAAAGAGAAGGGAGTTCTCCACAACCTCTATTTAAAGATATCAAGTCCATCACACTCCCAGGAGACATCATCAGGCCACAACCTGAGTAAAGGGTTGCATTCCACCCTAATTTCCCCACAAATGCTTGCTACACAGGGCCTATCTTATCCTAGAGTTATTTACATTATGCTGGGTCACAATATGGGACAGGCCTTTCTGCCAGACTAATGAGGATACTAGTCCAGCCAAACGACACGAAACCTATCCCAGGTGGTTTGGCACGGTGGTCGCAAAAGGGGCTGCAGCACTGCAATGATTGTGAGGCTACACAGCCAGGCAGTGTTTCATTTTGTGGTACACAGCGCCATTGCAAGTCGGAACCACCTGAATGACACTAACAACAAGCAAATGAGCCACTTGTTCAATCATCCAGAGTAGCGCACTCACACAAGGGAGTCGGTGCCTCCAAAGTCCTGAGAGAGCCATCAGGCATTGTGCCTCCTTTCTAGCGGTGGGAAGCCTCCGTTGCAATAACTTATCCTTCACATTAGTAGGACTGACATGCCCCATGCCGCTGGACCTCTCAAAATCTCACTGAGGTTGAAAGTCCTTATATTTTTGTCAGGTTAGTTTCTCACCTCCTGGCATACAGAGCCACTCTTCCAAGACCTATGGGACCCGAAACTACAAGAGGGGATAAGCTCCAGGGGATTGGTGCCAAAAGTGGCGAGCAGGGACCTGCCCAGTAATTCTTGATCTCAAAACAGTGTGTTCCCCAACCTGCTGAGAGACTCACTACCAACTTTCTTTTTCCTCCACAAACGAACTGATTGAATTCTGCTAGAGTTTCATTTTCCAGGTAAGAGACCACCTTCCCTCCCCACTGCCACCATCACCACCACCACCACCACCACCATCACCACCACCACCACCAGCAACACACACACACACACACACACACACACACGTCCGAGCAGTGACATCATCACCTGCTTTCTTCTTATTTTCCCAGAAGGAATTAGAAGATAGAGAAACACATCCGGTCTGGCCCCTAAAAAAGCTTAGTTATTAACTTGGATTTGGCGCTCTTGATCATTAGGGACTATATGACCCAGCGCACAGTTTGGTGGAAGAGCACGCTCCCCTGGGTGTGCTCTTTAGAGACCTTGAGTGAATAATGAGGTGGGAAGAGCCTGAGCTGGGTTCGATCCTTGTAAACCCTCCTCGCGAATGCTGACATAGTGGGGATGGGGGAGGGATTTCAAGGAAAACAGTTCTAAAGAAGGGTCAGAAAATCAATGTCGTTCAGAACCAATACTAAGGTAGAGCGGTCAATTGGCTTTAGCGCAACAGTTCCCCTTTGAATGTGTGCAGCGGTGGAATGACCTTGGCCTCTGAGAGCTGAACTTCACTCACAAGGAAGCCAAACAGAGGTATTCTGAAGCAAATCACTCAAGGTCTGGAAAATACTGACTCAAAAAGATTCAATTCTTGGTAAAAATAGATTGATTCTTAAAAGGAATCTTTAAATATATATATATATATATATATATATACCATAGTGCATGAAGGGGGAAGTGCAGAGTGGAGACTCAAGGCCCAAGTGCCGGCCAATGGAGATCCCCTCATAGAGGGGTTTGGGAGAGGAGATGGGTCAGTCAGGGTGCGAGGTAGTACCAATGAAGAACACAGCTTTCCCCCAGATCCTGGATGCTTCCTCCCCCCAACTACCATGATCCGAATTCTACCTTGCAGGGCTGGATAGGGCAGAGGTTGTACACTGGTGCATATGGGAGTTGGAGACACAGGGAATCCAGGGTGAATGATACCTTCAGGACCAGGGGTGTGAGGGGCGATGCTGGGAGAGTAGAGGGTGAGTGGAGGGTGAGTGGGTTGGAAAGGGGGAACTGATTACAAGGATCCGCATGTGACCTCCTCCCTGGGAGATGGAAAGCAGAGAAGTGGGGGAAGGGAGACTCCGGATAGGGCAAGATATGACAAAATAACAATCTATAAATTATCAAGGGCTCATGAGGGAGGAGGGAGCAGGGAGGGAGGGGGAAAAAAGAGGACCTGATGCAAAGGGCTTAAGTGGAGAGCAAATGCTTTGAAAATGATTAGGGCAAAGAATGCACAGATGTGCTTTATACAATTGATGTATGTATATGTATGGATTGTGATAAGAGTTGTATGAGCCCCTAATAAAATATAAAAGAAAAAGAAAACAAGAAAATGATTAGGGCAAAGAATGTACAGATATGCTTTATACAATTGATGTATGTATATATATGGATTGTGATAAGAGTTGTATGAGCCCCTAATAAAATGTTTTTTAAAAAAATGAATCTTTTTTTAAAACAATTTATTAGGGGCTCATACAACTCTTATCACAGTCCATACATATACATACATCAATTGTATAAAGCACATCTGTACATTCCCTGCCCCAATCATTCTCAAGGCATTTGCTCTCCACTTAAGCCCTTTGTATCAGGTCCTCTTTTTTTTCCCCCTCCCTCCCCGCTCCCTCCTTCCTCATGTGCCCGTGATAATTTATAGATCGTTATTTTGTCATATCTTGCCCTATCCGGAGTCTCCCTTCCCCCCCTTCTCTGCCGTCCCTCTCCCAGGGAAGAGGTCACATGTGGATCCTTGTAATCAGTTCCCCATTTCCAACCCACTCACCCTCCACTCTCCCAGCATCGCCCCTCACACCCTTGGTCCTGAAGTTATCATCCACCCTGGATTCCCTGTGCCTCCAGCCCTCATATGTACCAGTGTACAACCTCTGCCCTATCCAGCCCTGCAAGGTAGAATTCGGATCATGGTAGTTGGGGGAAGGAAGCATCCAGGATCTGGGGGAAAGCTGTGTTCTTCATTGGTACTACCTCGCACCCTAATTAACCCATCTCCTCTCCTAAACCCCTCTATGAGGGGATCTCCATTAGCCGACACTTGGGCCTTGGGTCTCCACTCTGCACTTCCCCCTTGAACACTCCTGGAGGGCAGATGTCCGGAAGAAAGGGCCTTGGCTTGGGGTCTTGGTGCCCTAGAGTCCTGGTATCAGGGCTGGCCCTCTCACCCTCCACCAAGGAATTTCACCAGCTCCACCACGGGACTCACTGGCTCCTCTTTGGCTCTGACCTGGTTCCCAGAGTCTGTCTACCTCAAGGAGGGAGTGAGTTTCTGATGCCCATGTGGGGTTCCGGACCTGGAAATTAACTAATGTGACTTCAGCTTTACTGTCAGTCTCGGGAACTTGGAGAGGATGAGTCTGTCCTCAGCTCGCCCTAGATCTATGGACCAAATGCAGGGACAGAACCAGGGGACCAAGCCCTTGGATCTGCTCAACTCCCCAGGAAAGGGGTTCTCAACCTTCCTACTGCCTCGATCCCTTCATACAGTTCCTCGTGTTGTAGAGATTCCCCAACCACAAAATTATTTTCTTTGTTACTTCCTAACTGTAATTTTGCTACTGTTGTGAATGGGGAAAGCCCTGTGAAAGGGTCGTTTGATCCCCCCCAAAGGGTTTGCCACCCACAGGTTGAGAACCCCCGCCCCAGCCCCTCCTTGTAGCCCCGCTTCCCCTGCAGTGACTGGGGCATCTCTTCTTTTTAAAATGGGTTTCTCTGCTTCGATCACCTACCACCTCTTTCCCCAACTCCTCCGTCTTCCTCTGAATCTATGGTGAAATTTTAATGTCAATGTCAAAGAGAATTCTAAATTTACCTTTTCTACTTTTACATGTCGAGACCCTGCTTTTAGACTAGGGGGAGGGGGGAGGGGGAAAGGATGCTCACAAAAAATTACAATGTTCAAATATTCACTACCTGAAAGCATCATTTCTCGATGTTCGGGGTATGTGTGTGTGTGCAGGGCACAAGGGCTCAAGTAGAACCAGTGTTTTGAGCATGATGATGGCAACATATGTACAAATGTGCTTGACACAACTGATGTATGTAGGATTGTAATAAGAGTTGTATGAGCCCCCAATAAAATGATTTTATATATGTATATTCCTAAATAGCTGTCGTAATGAAATTGTTTTCAGGTTAACAGTACCATTAATTTACAAATATTTTCTCACTTTTTTTTTTACTTTGTCTATCCAAATCAGAGATGGGAATGTAATGTATTAAGGCTGCTGAGGGTGAGGTGAGCTTTTGAAATCCTGCTGGCCTCCTCCTCTGATCCCTGCGAGACTGCACACATCCCGTCCTCTCACATGCAAGCACTGAGTTTGATACGGGAGACTCACACCTGAAACCAGGTGGCAACCTCTAAGACCGGTAGTCAAAGTGCAATCAACATTAGCCCGCAAACCTGCTCCCTTCCAACCACAGCCCCAGCCGCCAAATTTCTCTTCGGACCATTCACAGCACTTTCACCCAAGGATAGACTTCACTCCATTGTTCCAGAGCAGTTCATTCAACAGAATTGACCCCTGCTGGAAATGTGTGTGTCCACCCAGCTATGCTGAATTAGAATCCACCTTGTAAAATCTATAAGACTCAACTGGGGACCTTGTTAAATGGGGATGGCAGATGTGAAATGTATCTGGGGTGTAAATGAGCGTTCTCAGCAAGGGGCCAACCCACAGTGAACTGGTCCTACGCCCCGATCCAGGCTCTTTGATCACGTGTGTAACTGGTGGGTATAGAGCTCCTTCTGTCTTCTCCGTGTCTTATAAGCACTGCCTCATTTCACCCTGGACCCGAGGGAAGGCAATTATGGCCAGCATTTGAAAGAGAGGAGCCCCAAATCCCCATGTAGCCTGCCCAGGGTCACATCGCTGGCAAACAGCACGGCTATGATTTCAACTCAGGTGACTGACTCTGGTACCTTGTTCTCTTCCCACCATGCTCCTCTGTCTATTGGAAGTTTCATTTGGCATGAGACTTACTCCTGGCCACCAACTGAGTGAGGCAAATCGAAGTATTCTTTACTTACAGCAACGGCCATCGTGGCTCCACCACCACCATGGCATATTTATTTGGAAGCAGATGCGGTGATGAACACATTCAGCCATGAACCAGACGCTCAGGGACTCTGTCAGCCTAGGCTTCCCATCAGTCATGTTGACCTTGGTTGAGTCACCTACAATCTCTGTTCTTTCTTTATCTGTGAAATGAGGACAAACGATGGTCGCTCTTCCTTCTTCTCAAGGCTGCTGTGAGAATCAATGAAGCAACAGAAAGGAAAATCACGCAAGGTTCTGCGAACTATGCGCCTGTTAACAGAAAATGTGAAGCGTCATTCCTGGACTCTGCTCTCTCCCAGGCATACTATGTCACCTACCTTGCTCCCCGCTCCCTCCTTTGCAGACTGTGGCCCTGGGCAGATGCAGAGAGAAAGTTTATTACTGGTCATCAGGGCCTGGGGGGACGGGAGAGGTGGAGAGCGGTTGCTTAAGGGAGACTGCATTTCTGTTCAGGTCTGATGAAATATGTTTTTGGAAATAGTGGTAATGGCAGCTCAGTGGGTTGAGTGTAATTACTGTCAGTGAACTGTACACCTATGAGTGGTTGAAATGACAAATATTGGTCATATGTTTTTATCCTAATAAAAAAGCAATCAAAATAAAAGTTGACTGATAGGGATTTTTTTTAATGTGGCCATGGGGTTTGATAACAACGTTGTTATTCGGTATACTTATGACTCTCCCTGGCTTATGTCTTATTTTCCAAATAAGCCTTGGTGGCTAAGAAAAGCCAGAGAGGGGCCTTCACACACAGCCATCTCTCCTCTCAGGCAATCCTGGAGAGTCAATAGCAAAAGTGGTCCTCAAGGATCGCAACTAAGAATAAATAAATAAATCATAGCATCCAGAGAGGTATAATTGTGTCTTAATTAATGTTCTCTTGTTTCTAATAACCATTGCAACGACTCTGTAACAGCAAAACCATGACTCAGGAATGACCAGGCAGCACTCTTTGGAGATCTTAAAAGAGGGAAAACTTATTAGCGGGCGATCCAGAGGAACTAGGGTTCCAGACGATCTGGGCCCTAAATGTTGAGTAGGCATAGATTTTATAATTTATCTGCAGGAACAAGGTCACAGAAGTGAGCAAGGTCACAGAAGCAGAATAGGCAGGGATTTCTAGTACAGACTTGGTCCATAATCAGGGGATCAGGGGATGGGTGCTTTCCAGGAATGAGGAAGTACATGGGGTGAGACAGGACATTGGGTTTCTTTCCAAAGGTTAAAATTCCCCATTAGGATTTTCCTTACAGCTACACAGGACTCACAGACAAACTTCATGTTGAAAGGGTTTATTGAGGAGCTAATTACAGGTTGTGATGCTGGTGAGAAATGCTCAGGGTTAAGTTGTCTATCAGGACACTTACAAAGTCCTTTCAGGTGTTTATCATAAACCCTAATGGGGCACACCACTCCACTGTAGCTTCAACTCAAGGCCATTCCGCTCATATCCGTGGGCCAGCAAACCCAGCTCCCTGAAGTAAGGGCCAGAAGCACTCAACTCCAGTAAGCCCCAATCTGAAGGCACCGGCTTCACTTCCACGGGTCAATAAGCCCAATCTCCACAATTAAGTGTCCAGAGGCACCCCAGTCTGTACTCCAGCTTCCAGCAAAAACAAAAAACCTTACCTTGCTCCTGGCTTGGGAATGCCATCACTTTGTTTCATACCCTGGGTCCTGATCCTGCTGCTGCTCCTCTGATGGTGTAGCTGTCTTCTGGACCCAGGAGGCTCACCGCACAGGGATCTCGGGTCCAGAAGACACACTTCACTCCTGACTCTTGCTAGTAATGAGATCCATCCTCCTGCTTCTCAGAGGGCTCATTTTATACACAGCAGGATGGCATTCCAGGGAATCCTGTTCACAATTAGTCGCAGGTGAATCCTATCAGTATCTTTCCCCCACCTTCTTACAGACCCATGCGTTAAAAGATCATTTGGTGGGCGTTAGAGACTTTGGTTCGAAAAAAATTAAATAATTCATTGCCCCTGCAATAATGAACTTCATCCCTTCCATAGTGTTCATTGATATACTCTGTGTACTACACAATGTACTGGGAGTAAAGCTGGCTTGAAGAAACAGTCCATAGGAGGAAATTTAATATATATATTTATCAAGGTAATTATTTACTTTGAGTTTTTACATGGGCTGTGAATGAGTAGGATTGTGTAGCAGGAGACTGACTATACAATGGGGTAGGCAGGTTGTCTTTGGCTGAGTTCACTAGAGAAGCAAAAACAGTGATGTTTATATCTGTATATGTAGAGAGAAATTTATATAAAGAAAATAGCTCACACCGTTGTGGAAATGGGCAAGTCCAAGTTGAGGCAGGTTTTCTAGTAAAGTCCATGGGTCAGTTTTCAGGCAAGAGGCTTCTCCTGACTCTTGTAGTTTCAGGGGATGATAAATCCAAGATCACCCAGAAGATATCAGGCCTATAAATCCAAGGTCAGCGGGACAGGCTTGTGGCAACAGCGGCAAGTAAATCTGAGGTCAGCAAGTCAAATGTCAGGCTAAGGATAGCCCCAAGGATCAGCAGCACTATGGCAGGCCATGGGCCCAAGTCCAAAGAATAAGCGAGATGCTCCCCCCTCACCCTCCCCCAACAGAAGAATGTACTTCAGAGGACAGCACTGAAGCTATAACTTGGGGAGAAGGGTGTGTCTGATCAGAGCACAAAGGAGCAAACGAAGAGTGAAGGAGAAAGAGTAGAACAGATTCTGACCAACCAAGTCCCAAGGGTGATGTTCCTGCACGGAGCAGCCAAGGACCCGCTCAACCGCCAGACACAGACACAGCATCCATCCCTCACCACCAGACACAGACATATCACCCCTCACTGACCCATAGCACTATTGGGGACAACACTGGAAACACACTGCGGGAATTGTGCCCACTCTGACCCCATCACATTGGGGCAAAACACTAGAGCATGCAACAGAGCAGCAAGGGGAGCAAAGCAATAAAGCTCCCCAGAGATGCCAAAAGTAGACTCTGGGCCCAGGGAATGGCACCCCATGAGACCCTACTGGAAAATACTCCTAAAGGTCAACAAATAGACCTGGAATTATTTATAGGCTTTACCTTTTTGTGGTTGGATTTTTGTTGTTTCAGTTTGGATTTTTGTTTGTTTTCTTTGGTTGTTTTGTTTTGCTTTGTTTTGTTTTTGTGCTTATTATTATTTCTGCATGTCTATCTAGATAAGATAGGTGGGATAAACAATCCCAAGGAGAGGAGAAAGCAATGGGACTGACAGTACTGGGGTGGGGGCACAGGAGAGGGGGAGTCAGGGGAAATGAAGTGAGTATTAACAAACCTAGGGACAAGGGAACAACAAGTGATCCAAAATTGATAGAGAGGAGGGCATAGGATGCCTGATGGGGCTTAATCAAGGGCGATGTAGTCAAGAGAAATTACTGAAGCCCAAAATGAAGGCTGAACATGATAGTGGGGCAAGAAGAAAGTAAAAGGGAATAGAGGAAAGAACTTTGAGGCAAAGGACATTTCTAGAGGTCTAAATACAGGCATGTACATATGCACATATATTTATATATAATGATAGTGAAATAGATCTATGTACATATATTTTATGCTAAGTATTGAGGTAGCAGACGGACACTGGGCCTCTACTCAAGTACTCCCTCACTGCAAGAACACTTTGTTCTAATAAGCTTGCTTTCCGTGATGCTCACCTTCTCTGACACAATCACTAAAGACAAAGTGGGTAAACAAGCAAATGTGGTGAAGAAAGCTGACGGTGCCCAGCTATCAAAAAATATAATGACTGGGGTCTTAAAGGCTTGAAGATAAACAAGCAGCCATCTACCTAAGAAGCAACAAAGTCAACATGGAAGAAGCATACCAGCCTGTGTGATCATGAGGTGTTGATGGGATCAGGTATCAGGCATCAAAGACCCAGCACAAAAAAATCTATCTGTGTGAATGAGAGGGAGTGCAGAGTGGAAACCCAAAGCCCATCAGTAGATAGTTGGATATCCCCTTACAGAAGGGTCACAAGGAAGAGATGAGCCACCCAGGGTGCATTATAGCACCAATAAAACATACAACTTTCCTCTGGTTCTTGAATGCTTCCTCTCCCCCACCCTCCCCACTATCATGACCTCATTTCTACATTACAAATCCAGCTGGACCAGAGCATGTACGCTGATACAGATAAGAGCTCGAAACACAAGGAATCCAGGATGGATAAACCCCTCAGGATTAATAATGAGAAAAATACCCAGGAGGGGAAGGGGAAGGTGGGGGGAGGGAAAGGGGAACTAGATCACAATGATCTACATATAACCCCTTCCCAGGGGGATGGACAACAGATAAGTCAGTGAACGGAAACAGTGGTCGATGTAAGACATGAAAAAAAAATTTTTTTAATTATCAAGGGTTCATGAGGGAGAGGATTGGGATAGGAGCTGATATCAAGGGCTCAAGTAGAAAGAAAATGTTTTGAAAATGATGATGACAACATATGTATAAATGTGCTTGACACAATGGATGGATGGATGGATTGTAATAATAGCTGCAAGAGCCCCAATAAAATGATTTTTTTAAAGAAGCCAGATACTAAATCTAGACCCACTCCCCTCCCCCCATTCACCTTCCCCCCAAATCAAACAAGCTTTCCTACAACATCCACTAATATAGGAAGTAGGTCACAGCTCCAAGGAAACTTCCTTTCAATTGTATGAGGCCTCTGATCTGCGTAAGGGTGTTAGATTCTACCCTAATCTTACAACTGATTTTAGGGAGTTGACTCCAGTGTGTTAGGCCACATGTTGGGGAATCTCTAGGTCTTAACTGCCAAACTACTGAGAATCCTAGCCCAGCCAAGTTATCACAAAATCTAACTATCCCACGGAAGTAGCATTTCCAAGTAGTTCTTGAAGGGTAATTAGGAAGGACCAGGGCAACGGCAGGGTTGCAGCAGGGGTGGGGAGTGTTCTAAGCAGAAGGAATTTGTGTCGAGATCTTTTAAGGAGAAGAGGCTTTGGCAGTTGAGCTGCTAAAAATAAGCTGATTTTCTAGAGCGCTGTTAGTAAGGGGTAGAGGGACATAACATGGAGTTTGATATGTGTAACGGGACAGGCTGCTGAAAGGTTTTGAACTAGACAATCGGTTTCAAGTAATCATTCAGAAAGGACACTGTAGAGAGAAGAAACCAGTCAAGAGGCTAATGCAGTGGTCCAAGGCAAGAGAGGACAGGACACTGACTGGCACCAGATGGGTTGGCCTAGAGACAGAGACACATGGAAGAAGCTGATGCTTACATGGTGGCATGTTCAGGATGTGCTCGTTGTGTGGGTGTGGGAAGGGAAGGGGAGGGGAGGGGAGGGGAGGGAAGGGAAGGGAAGGGAAGGGGAGGGGAGGGGAGGGGAGGGAAGGGAAGGGAAGGGGAGGGAAGGGAAGGGAAGGGAAGGGAAGGGAAGGGGAGGGAAGGGAAGGGGAGGGAAGGGAAGGGAAGGGAAGGGGAGGGAAGGGAAGGAGGAGCTTGTGTTGCACTAGTTAAGCACTCGGGTGCATCCTCACCAACCACTGTGTGGGAAATAGATGTCGCGGCCTGTTTTGTTAAAAGTTTCTCAAACTCGCAGCCCTCGAGTCAAGGCTGTCTCCTATAGGACGGAATAGAACTACTAGCCCTGTGAGTTTCCAAGACTGTAGCTCTTTATGAGACTAGAAGAGTAGAAAGGCCAGTTTTTCTCCCTCGGAGCAGCTGGTGGTTTCAAACTGCTGACCTTACAGTTAGCCGCTCAATTCATCACCACCGCAGCACCGAGTTCAAACTTTACAACCTTGGAAATGCTATGGAGCTGTATGTACTAGGCTGTTCTGTGACGGCAACAGGTTGGGGGAGGGGCGTGGAATGAGTGGGAAGGAACTTGATGCGCCACACATTGTGAATGACTGTGGTCCTGACGCTCGGAGACTCAACTTTCAGGTGAGCACACAAAAGCTCTGAATGGCCGAGCTTTATTTGTCCAGGTTGAACGTAGAAAGCAGGATTCTCACAACTTATGACTCAATATAATAACTGTTCAAGGCAGGCAAAGGACCTGGTTCCAAAGATTCATCCTAAGTGCTATCATTACTTCACGGAAAAACTCAATGAAGGTCTGATTTCATGTGTATCAGATTCCAACTGCCCCACGGCTAAGGCCATCTGATGAGACGGCCAGAGTGAGGGAGTGATATCGTGAGCCAAACACAGTTGCTATTCAAACATGCCCTCCTTACACAACCACCTAATTATAGCGCCTGAGGAAGTACCGCCAATAACGCACTGTGCATAAGCCAGTAGGTGATTTTCAGTGGGCCAGGCATACCTTTTAAATACGTGCTGATATGTAGGAGATCATGTGCAATGAGATCAGTGCGGTTTTTGTGGTGGAATGTTTGGCTAAACGGGTCACAAATCTTTCCAGTCCAATAGCAGAGCCTATTGAACTTGTTCATTGAATGGGTTCTCCCAAATCCCGAGAAAAGGACAATTAAAAATCAGCCTGGCCTTGCAGCTTTCTCTCTCCACATCCCTAAAAAGGGGGAAAGAGGTCACAAAGTTGACATAAAATATGTGTGTATCTGACACACAACAAGATACATCCTACCACTACAGCCAGAGTACTGTGTAGAAGCAAGGCTGATGAAACTTTGTCTCACATACTGTGGACCTGCCATTAGGAGAGACCAGCCCCTGGTAACAGGCAATGTGCTGGATAAAGTAGAGATGAAGTGAGACAGCGTGACACCGTGCCTGCAACCATGGGCCCAAACGGAAGGGCTGTGAGGATGGCCCAGACACAGGGCAGTGTTACTGTCTGTTGTGCATTGAGTCAGGATGGGCACGAAGCAACCTGGGGCGCTTGGATACAAGGACTCCCATTAATACATTCACCCAGGATGATTTGGTTGAACGTTGACTTCTTTAAAAATATTCTGGTTTCAGTGACGATAATTAGCCCAGTCTCATAATTATAGGAGGGGAAGATTGGAAACTAAATCTCCCTGAACACAGGACCAGGCTCTCCGACATGCCATCCAGCCTTGACACAGTCAGAGCCTCGGGTTCGTCAGCTGTAAAATGCAGGTCCACACTCTCTCTCCGTGTTGACTCACTGAAAGATGTGCAATTGAAATCCACTTACTGACTTCATTGGAGGAAAGCCCTGGCGATCTATTCCCATAATATACACAGCCTAGGAAAGACCAGGGCACCGCTCTACTCAGATACAGAGGGGACGATGGGTCAGAGTCCACTTGACAGCACACACCAACAAAAGTCATAATTGAGCACGTGAAAAACGCAAAATGGAATTAAAATAAGTATGTTGTCGTTAGGTGCCATCAAGTTGGTCCCACCTCATAGGGACCCTATGTACAACAGAACGAAACACTGACCAGTCATGTACCATCTGCACAACTGTTCTTATGTTTGAGCCCATCTTGTCGAAGACCTTCCCATTGTTCAACACCCCTCTACTTTATCAAGCATGATGTCCTTCGCCAGGGACTGTCTCTCCTGACATGTCCAAAGTAAGTGAGACGAATTCTACCTGTACTTCTTCCAACAGAGATTTGTTTGCTCTTTGGGTAGTTCAGGGTACCTTAGAAACTCTTTGCTGGCACCATAATTCAAATGCATCCATTCTTCTTCGGTCTTCCTCACTCAATTTTCTATGATTATGAGCAATGACAAGTACCATGGCCTGGCTCTGACATACTTAGTCTTCTGCAGTAGATTTATCCAGTGTCGATATCATTTGACCTCCTGGCTACTCCTTTCCTGAATATTGACTGTGGATCAAAGCAAGACAAAATTCTTGACAACTTCAACCTTTTCTCCATTTCATAAAGGGTCCCGTTTTGAGGATTTGGATTTTCTTTAATTGAGCTGTGATCTAAACTGAAGGCTGCAACCCTTGATCTTCATCAGTGAGTGCTTCGAGTCTTCCTCACTCTCAACAAGCAAGCTTGTGTCATCAGCCTATGGAAGGTGGTTAATAAGTCTTCATCTAATCTTGATGCCTCATTCTGCTTCATACAATCCAGCTTCTCGGATGATTTGCTCCACATATTGAATTAGTGTGGTGAGAGGCTACAACCTTGATCAACGCTTGACCGAACTTTAAGTCATGCAGTATTCCCTTGTTCTGTATGCACAAAAATGAATATGGATGATGTAAACAATACACTCTGACTTATCCAGGATGGCGGAGACTGCCATCGTTGCTTCATTCTGGTCTCCTTGTATGACTCATTTGTGTCACTAAGAACATGGGGTTACTAGACTTTGATCCTGGAGAGCTGCACTGCAGCAATGTCATTGCTATTTACTGCCCAGCCTGAAGCTCGCCTGTCCTTAGTTGACAAACAGCTGTCTGTGCCAGCCATGGCGCTCGATGCTGGCTCTACAGAAAGCAGATCTATATGGAGGGGCTGTAACTATCACATGGCTCGCATAGACAGGGAACTCAAATTCGGATTGCCTGTCACATGAGAGATAAGAATAGTAAGTTCGAGACATGGGGGATAGGAGGGAGGCCCAGGGAGTAGAAGGAACTGTTGTCATCTTTGCTTCTGAGGGAAAGGGGAAGGGGTCTCTGGAAAGTAGCCAATGGGAAGTGAGGTTGGATCTAGCCTTTGAGGGATGAGCGTATTTTCCTAGTAGATCCACCCACTGCCATTGAACCTCTGCTCCCGAACGTGTCCGAGACTGTGGGTCTTAAGGAAACAACTTCCTCTTTCTCCTGAGGAAGGACTGGTGGGTTTGAATCATTGCCTTTGCCTTTAGGTCCCAAGTGCTTAACCCACTGCACCACCATGTTCCTTTGCATAGGACCCCAAAAAGGAGGAAAGTGTGTTGTCAACAAAGGGAACAAGAAGGTACCGAGCACCACGAGACCGTATCTAGTAGGTTTGGGAAGCGGTGGGAAATCCTGAGTGAGACTAGATGTAGGCCCTTTGGGAGATGGACTGACTATATGGGAGTACAGCTGCGAAAGTACAGCTTAAGAGCATTGAATGCTCTTTTTAGCAATGTTGATTTTATGACTTGGGGACTGGGCAGCCATGGATGGCTCTCAACAAGAACATGTCCTATTGGATCACTATTTAGGAGGAACCCCCTGGCATCCGCCATTGTACTTCTCACTCCGTCTTACATACTTTGGACATATTGTCAGGAGACGCCAGTCCCTGGAGAAGGATATCACAGTTGGTAAGCTGAAGGGACAGAGAAGAAAGGGAAGGCCCTCATAATGGAATGATTCGGTGGATGCATGGAATGATATCGACATAGGAACCACGGTGAGGCTGGCATGGGACCGGGTAGGGTGCTGTCCTGTTGTGCATCGGGTTGCTAGGGTTTAGAGCCAACTTGATGACACTTAACAAGTAGGACATGCACTATAAGGGAAACTTCCACAAAGCATGATAAGTGACAGATTATTACATAACAATTGGAGGCTGGACTTAGAGACATGGGAATGAGACCAGGAGTGGGACAGGTACATTATGCTAGATAGAAGAGTATATGATATTGGTTCAGGATATTCTAACCAAGACAATCAGGGTATGATTCAAGACCATGTGATCTTGAGTCCCCAAAGGTCACACCCAGACAAGACCTTAAGGACTAAGGCAACCCTTCCCTGGACTGTCTAGGTCCGGTTAGTCTGGGTTAACTAGAGAAACAAATCCAGGGACACTCATGTATGTCTAAGAAAGAGCTTTATATCAAAGAGTAATTGTATATTAAGAAAACATCCCAGCCCAGTCCATATCAAGTCCATAAGTCTGAAATTAATCCATATGTCCCATACCAGTCTATAAATTCCTCTTCAGACTCACACAACACATGCAATGATACCAAATGCAGAAGATCACAGGTCAGTGCGTGGAAAGTCTTGTGGATCCAGTGGCGGTGGAAGCATCTCTGCCAGGTGTGGGTCTCCACATGGCTCCTCCAGCTCCAGGGCTCTGGCTCCATCAACATAGTGCCATGTGCTTGTCAACAAAGGTGTGGTCTCCTTCCCAGGAAAAAAAATAGAGGAAGTTGCCAGAATCTTCTTGGTGGGTGTTACCTTGTAACCTGATTTACAGCCTAAATTCCACCCCTTCCCTCTTTTTTTTTAATTAAATCATTTTATTGGGGGCTATTACAGCTCTTATAACAATTCATATGTCAATCATATCAAGTACATTTGCACATATGTTGCCATCATCATTTCCAAAACATTTTCTTTCTACTTGAGTCCTTGGTATTAGCACCTCTTTTTTTCCCTCCCTCCCTCATGGTCCCTCATGAACCCTTGATAATTTATGTTTTTTAATTTTCATATTATACACCGTCCACTGTCTCCCATCACCCACGATTCTGATGGTTGTCCCCCACGGAGGGGGGTGTATGTCATTGTGATCATTTTCCCCTTTTCTCCCCCCACCTTCCCCCTACCCTCATGGTACACTCACTATTGGTCCTGACGAGTTTATCTGTCCTGGATTCTGTGTATCGTGAGCTCTTTATCCATAGCAGTGTACATACTCTGGTCTAGCCAGATTTATAAGCTAGAACTGGGATCTTGGTAGTGGCGGAGAGGAAGCAGTAAAGAACTAGAGGAAAGTTGTGTTTCGTCGGTGCTGTACTGCACTCTTGGTGGCTTGTCCCTTCCTTGTGACCCTTCTGTGAGTGAATGTCCAATTGGCTACAGATGGACTTTCGGTTTCCATTCTGATCCAACTCCTTCTCATTGAAATGGTTGTTTGTTTTGGGTCTTCTGATGCCTGATACCTGATCCCGTCGACACCTCGTGATCCCACAGGCTGGTGTGCTTCTTCCATGTGGGCTTTGTTGCTTCTGAGCTAGATGGCTGCTTGTTTCCCTTCAAGCCTTTAAGACCTCAGACGCTATATCTTTTGATAACCGAGCACCATCAGCCTTCTTCACCACATTTGCTTATGAACCCATTTGTCTTCATCGATCATGTCTAGAAAATGAGTATCACAGAATGCCAGGTTATTAGAACAAAGTGTTCTTGTGTTGGGAAAACTTGAGTAGAGGCCCATGTCTGATACCTTAATACTTAACCTATAAATATATGTACATAAACCTATATCCCTATCGTTATATATTAATATATTTACATATCTACATGCCTATGTATATACCTCTATAAATGTCTTTTGCCTCCTAGTTTTTTCCTCTATTTCCTTTACTTTCCTCCTGTCCCACTATCATGTTCAACCTTCATTCAACTCTCTGTACTTCCTCTCAGGCTACATTACACTTGATGGAACCAACCCCCCAGGCATTCTATGCCCTCCTCACCATCAATTTTAGATCTCTGTTGTTACATTGTCCCTGGGTCTGTTGGCTCCCTGACCCCTCCTTTTCCCGCACCTCCTCCTCTTACCTGTTCTCGCAGAACTGTCAGTCCCGTAGTTTTCTCCAGGGGATTGTTTATCCTGCCTATTTTATATAGATAGACATGAAAAGAAGAAGAAGAGAAAAATAGCCTATGAATAGTTCCAGGTCTGTCTGCTGACCCTTATGAATGTTTTCCAATTGGGTCTGTGTAGGGCCAAACCCTGCCCCCTGAGTCTGAGATCTATTTTTCCGAATTCCTATGGGACTTGGTTGCTTTGCAACCTTGCTGCTCTGTTGTGCTCCCTTCGTGTTACATCCTGGTGTGTGGGGTGGTGTGGGGTGGGGGGTCAGACCAGGCACAGTTCCAGAGCTGTGTTTCCATTGCTGCTCCCTGTAGCACTGTGAGTCAGGAAGTAGATGCCGCGTCCTGTAGTGAGGCCAACGCTATGGTCCTCTGTGTACACTGACTGTTCCAAGCTGGAATGTCATCCTCGAAACTTGGTGAGTCAGGATGCTGTTCATGCTCTCTCTCTCTCTCTCTCTCTCTCTCTCTCTCTCTCTCTCTCTCTCTCTCTCTCTCTCTCTCTCCCGCCCCCACCTCTTAGTTTGTTCCCATGTGGTCTGGGCAGACTTGTCACTCTCCCCAGGCTGCATTTCAGTGCTGTCCTCTGTAGTGTGTTCTTCTGGGGGGGACGGGGGGGGGGGCTGTTTGACATACTTAGGATAGGGCTGGTCCTGAAGACCTTTCAGGAAGTTTACTGCTTCATGCTGGGGTGCTGCCCTCAGGCCCTGCTCTGCCTAATGGAATTTCTTTGCATCTGAATGGAGAGTCCCTCTGAGTTGAGTAGAGAGGTGGGCTGGTCTGCATAGGGGATGGCCTGAAGCTTGAGCAGACAGCTGTTTATTAATCATAAAAATGTATTTTTTTCCAATTTAGCAATTGGTACTGTGAACTATACTCCCAAATCCCGGCCATAAAGTCTGTTCCAACTCCTAGTGACCTGTGCGCTTCCACGACTGCAGCACTTTACAGTAATGGAAAGCCTTTAATGTCTTTCCTGGAGGGGCTGGTGGTTTTGAACTGCTTACCTTGCAGTTAGCAGCCCAATATGTAACCATTATACCACCAGGGCTCACACAGCTAAATATTGGTCCTTGCCAAAGGAGCCAGGCAAGAACCCCCCCCCCAAAAAAAAACCAAGCTGGCTGAAGGGCTATGCCTAGGTTAAGGGGAAAGTGTGTTTTGGTTCCAACTAACTACTGCCGGACCTGTTGATCTTTCAAGAGAAGCTAAAAATCTAGGTCTCATTTTTGGAAAGTAATTCACATTAAAAAAAAAAGTGCTATCAGGTGAGTCACACCAACACAGTCTATAGGGCACCGTTTTGTGGCATCTGATGGACAGTGCCAGGCTGTGACCAACAGGGTCAAGGACATGGATTCGTGATCTCCTCTGAAGCAACCTACCAAGTTGTTCCAAAAGGCAAAATCCTTCCCCTTGCCTATGGCTCCCTCTATGATTCAGGCCACCTGAGAGGTTAACAGCACTGCAAAAACAGGCTCCAAACCGGTGTTCTCGCGACATCGTGGATATGTGTCTTGTGTAATCACTTGTCTGTCTCACCCAGGGGCTTTATCTTGTTCACTGTTGTTTCTGTAGCATTTAGCATAGAGTTTGGCATCCGGTAGATACAAAATGGGAAGGAAGGAAGGAAGGAAGGAAGGAAGGAAGGAAGGAAGGAAGGAAGGAAGGAAGGAAGGAAGGAAGGAAGGAAGGGAATTTTGTTCCACCATTTTTCCAGTCCCTTTATTGATCTTGAGGGAGCCACGGTGACACAGTGGGTTAAGCATTGGGCTGCTAACTCAAAGTTTAGTGGTTCAAACCCGTGAGCCGCTCGAAGGGAGAAAGAGGAGGCAACATGCTCTGATGAAGATCACAATCGTGTCAGCTCTATGGGGTCCGGCTACTCTGTTTTAGAGTAGCTATGCACAGTGAACAGATGGCAGTGTCGTAGGTGTTACTGCAAGCCAGCTTTATTTGACTCCGAAGATTTCATTTAACCTAAGAGGAATAAAACTGTGGTAAACGATGCCTTCACATCAGAAAAGAGAACCTGAATTTGAAAGGCGCAACAAAGATATTTATAATTGACATGGCCACATGTTAATATGTACTTCAATACTTTTCACCTCAAAATATGTTGGTTTTTTTTCTTTAATGAGGTCATAGCTTCAATCCCTTAATAATTTTTCTAGAAACTAGAATTAAATATTAGTATGAAGGTTATAGCTATCTTAAACTTCTCAGGAATTTATTTTAAAAGGATTTTCAGTCTCCTCCTTCTTCAGAGGCCCTTGTAATGGGGGGAATCATATGAGATAACAAAAGACTAAGTGAAAAATTGATACAGGATTCACATCCTTAGTCCTGGACATTCAATGGCTCAGTTGTGAGAACAGCTGTGTCCAGAATAGCTTCTTTCTCTGTAGTCTCTGTGATTGAGTAGACAGCTATTGAGTGCCCACTCCTGAGGGGATGCAGTGCCGGGGATCATTTAGTGTGGCTCTTCTAGCCAACGCCTCTGCGAGGACCCCCCAAACAGCATTTGGCTGCAGGGGTCCCAGTGGGAAGGTGGGGGGAGACCCTCATAGGAGTCACTAGTAATTGCTACCTGAAGTCATTGTGATTGTCATCCTGCTGAGTACAAGATGAGCCCTCTGAGAAGTAGGCGGGGAAAATCTCACTACCAGTGAAAACTCGAGTGGAGCACGCCCTCTGGACCTTCAGATTCGCAAGAGAACAAACATCCTTGTGATAGTTATAGAATCTGGTGTCAACTTGGCACTTGAGAGGATGATGAGTGAAGGGGTGGAGTCTAGTCTGTCTATCGGATCACAGCCAGTGAAGCCTCTGTGTGGGCATGGCCTTCTCCTGAGAATTCTGGGAATTCCTGGATTTCCTCCTTGGAGGCTGGAGAGACTCTCTCTTGGCTCACTTCCTGCGAGACATCCATGAGGAGAAGCCACATAGACCTACCCTGATGCAACCCTGGGAACTGGAGGAGCCACATGGAGATCCCTGCCAGTGCTGAGATGCTTCTACTGACACTGACTTTGCACCCACTGGCCTATGATCTTCCTGCATTCAGCATCATAGCAAGTGTTTCATGAAGAGGATTTCATAGATGGGTATCAGACCTATGGGATAATATTGGACTTATGGACTTGATCTGGACTGGGCTGGGATGTTTCCTCAGTATTCAACTGTTCTTCTGTATAAACCTCTTTCTTATTCACATATGAGTCTCTGTGAATTTGTTTCTCTAGTCTACCCAGACTAACACTTCTTGATCTCGAAGATAGCTGTGACATTAGAGGATAGGCCACAGAACAAATAAAGCTGAGTGCTTTGGGCTAGGAGGATGGCTTATTGATGTATGGAGCCTCTGGGCACTCAACCGAGAGGTGGGTTTGCTGACCTACAGCATGGACCAGCATCATGGTAAACAGAGAAAAGATTGAAGTGGTCAAGGATTTGTCTTGCTTGGATCCATAATCCATGCTCATGGAAACAGCAGTCAAGAGATCAAATGATTCATTGCAATGGGTAAATCTGTACAAGACCGCTTTCAAGTGTTGAAAAGCAAGGATGTGACTTTGCAGACTAAGATGTACCTGACTCAAGGCATGGCATTTTCAATTGCCCCATATGCCTGTGAATGTTACACTCTGCATGAGGAAGACTGAAGAATAATCCATACATATGCATTATGGTGCTGGCAAAGAATATTGAAAGAACCATATTGGATATTGAAAGACTGCTAACAGAACTAACAAATCCATCCTGGGAGAAGTACAGCTAGAACACTCCTTAGAGGCAAGGGTAGCGAGACTCCAACTCATGAACTTGGGACATGCTGTCAGGAGAGACCAGTCCCTGGAGAAGGACATGGTGCTTGGTAAGGAATCAGGACAGCAAAAAAGAGGAAGACCTTTGACAAGATGGATGGACACCGGGGCTGCACCATGAGCTCAAACATCAGAGCAGTGTGAGAACGTTGCAGGACGGGGCAGTGTTTCATTCTGTTGTGGATAGGTCGCTATGCATCATAACGGACTTGATGGCACATACCGACAACAACACCACTGATTATAAGGAGCCCTGGTGGCATAGGGGTTTGCACATTGAATTGGCAACCACAAGTCAAGCAGTTCAAAACTACCAGTCACTCCTCAGTAGAAAGATGAGGCTTTCTACACCTATAAAGACCCAAAGAGTTGCTATGATTTGAAATCAACAAGCAGTGATTCGCTTTTGGTTTTTGGGTTTTTTGGGGGGTTATCATTGTTTATAAGTTATTTGGAATGACTTGAGAAATGATTACCTCAGTTTCTTCATGAGTGAAGTGATTTGTTGTGAAATTTTCATGAAGTTATTGTGAAAACCAAGAGACAGTGATTTCCACAGTGCATCCAAGTATTGGGTAGCACTTTCAAAATGAATAATAACCAAAAGAAAAATAATAACAATAACCAGTGCCTCTATCATCGTATAATACCTTTCCTCTTGAGAACTCAAAGTATGGGTCCTCCATTTGATAGTCAGCAAAACAGAAAATCACGAGGCGGCAGTGGGACCGAGACTTGACACAGGTCTTGGATCTTCGCAGTCCAGGTAGCCATTCTCTCATCTCAGTCATTGCCCATCAAGGTAGTGAGGGCACCTGATGAGCTTTAATCAAGCTCAGGGTCAGAAGGAACATGCACACCTTCTATTGTCTTGAGCGGTGTTTCTTGAAGAGTCACTCATCCACCACCACCTGGTCCAGAGTCACCCAGGACACCTGATCCAATGCCCCCTTTGGGGTCCTACCCCAGGATCTTACTGCTCTTACGAGTGGGGATGGGGTCCAAGACTCAGTACTTGCCCTTGTTGTCCTCGGGAGACTCTGATGTGGCCTAGAGTTTTAGAATCAGCTTTCGTGGTATTGGATCACTCTTTTATGTTCCGATCCTTCCGCAGAAGGATGAGTCCAGAGTATGACTTTGCCCAGAAAGCCTCCCTCCAGCCAGCATTCTTTCAGAAACGTGTGAGACACCACAGCCATCAGAATGGGCCTGGCTGGAGAAGGATCACTGATGGCATTTGGGATCCCAGAAGGGGATCAAGGCCAATTCCCCTTTCCCAAGAATGACTGCTGCAACAACTGCTGAGTGAGAGGCTGGCAATGCAGCCGTGGCCACAGTTATGTGCCACCCAGACAGATGCTGTCCGTGTGCGTGACTTACACCCCAGTCACGGCTTTGGCTTCTGCGGGCTCTCTGGTCTGGCGTTCTTGAAGACCAGACCACTGTCCCGAGCTTGCTGGATTACCAGAATCTGCAGGAACAGCAGGGTGCTACTTTGGGGGTTCGGAGACCCCTGATCCCAGTGTCAGCCCAAGCTTGACTACCAGTGGACATCTCTTTTAAATCTCTGTGCCTCCGTTACTCTAGAAACAAGGAGAAACGGTCCCACTACCCTGCTCTAGGGCTAGGGTAAAGAAGCAGGGTTTTCAGAAGGCAGAGGGGGGACAGAGGAGAAAGAGCCCACTCCCCACTGCTCCGGTGAGGGCGATCCTCTCTGAGGCCGAGGTGCCACCTTGTCTGAACGCCTAAATGGCTGCCACCTGCCCCAGCTTAGTCTTCTGGTCCCTGCCAGGCAGCCCACTGGGGGACTGGAACCAAAGAGAAGGCAGCTGCCTTCTGAATCCTACCCAGGGAGTCCCAGCCGTGGCCCTCACTGCTGCAGCCTTCAGCACACTCAACTGTACCTCAGTGATAAGGTCTCCCACTCAGTGCCTTCCCCAACGCAAACCCACCCTCCAGGGCAGGAGCGAGAGGAGAAAGCAGGTAACTAGCGGTCAGTGATAGGGGCTTTTGTCCACTGCCACCAAGACAGCCAGTAGCTGTGTCCCTTCCTCCCGCCATCAATGCCTTTCAGCTTGGTCTAGGATATTATTTCCTGTTCCGTCTCTTTCGAACTCACTGCCATCAAGCCAGGCTGCCTCATAGCGACTCTCTCGGACCCGGCAGACCCGCTCCTCCCTGTGAGCTTCTGAGACTGTTGACAGGAGTAGAAACCCCGTCTTTCCTCTGAGGAGCGGCTGATGGTTTCAAACTGCCGGTCTTGAGGATCACAGCCCAGTGCATAACCACTCCACCACCGGGCTCTCTCCCGTCGGTGGGGGGCTTGAAATAGTGGTTTGGGCAAAGAGCAAACGTGAGCTCCGGGAGCCGGGTTCACCAGCCCACTACGCTCAACATCCTCCAGTTCTGCAGCGAGGTTCTGAATATTTGAATTCGCCGACATCTATTTTTAAAAAGAATGAGCTGAAATTTAAGGAGAGGTTTCAGACTCCACGTGTGACCTTGGCTGAAGACGGCTTCAAGATCAAAGGAGTGTGTTCTCAGCTTCTCTGAACTGACAGGAAAGACACGCAGGAAGACCATCTAGACCTCCTTTCAAACGCCATCCAAAGGCCATGGAGGCAAGTTTGGATTAAGGGAAGACGAGGACAAGGATCTAGAATTGTTCACGTTCAGTTAGGTTAGCCAAATTGTCAGAGCAGAAGGACTCATGGACACTGTGGCATTGCAGTTGTCACTTACCGAGCATTACTGTGGGCTAAACCGTCAGCCGCCTGCAGAAATAAAACAAGACTGTCTGCTTTTGTGAACGGTTACAGTCCCGGAATCCCACAGGGCAGTTTTCCTCTCCTATCGGGTGGCTATGCGACAGAATTGACGTGGTGGGAGTGAACGAGTAAGTCATTGATTCAAGAGGGGTATAGTGGAATGAGCTGCTAACCCAAGGCCCATGGTTCAAGCTCACCAGCTAGTCCTTGAGAGAAAGGTGAGGCTTCCTACTCTTGTAAAGCTTTAAAGTCTGGGAAACCCCAAAGCAGTTCTAGCCTGTTCTATTGAGTCGCAATGAGTCAGAATCAATTTGATAGCAGTGAGAGTTCTTGGTTCTGTGTGTGGGGTTTGTTTTAGTCATTGGCTAAGGAACAGTAAGTAGTGTCATTGTGGGTTAGGCATTGGGCTGCTAACCATAAGGTTGGTGGTTCAAATCCACAAGCTATTCCATGGCAGAAATTTGAAGCTACCTGTTCCTGTGACCATTCACAGGTTTGGGTCACTATGAGTTGAAATCAACCTGATGGCAGTGAGTTTAGTTTGTTCATTTTAGTCATTGGTTAAGCCTTTCACCTACATTAATTATCTCACTTAACTTTGATAAAGGCACGGAAGTATCAACAGCTCAGTTTTAGAGATGAAGACATTGACGTTGAAAGAAGGTAGGTGTCTTGCCCAAGGTCACACCCACACAACACAGGCTAAAGAGGGTAGAACTGCCCCGTGGGTTTCCGAGACTGTAACTCTTTATGGGAGTAGAACATTTTGTCTTTCCCTCAGCGATGCTGGTCCTTTCAAACTATTAACCTTTTAGATCGCTGCCCAAGGAGCAAGCACTACGCCACCAAGGCTCCTGTGGGGATTTCTCTCCGGTCTGCCTTCTTCCAGTCAGCAAGGAGAGAACATTGCTCCCTGAGTGTGGGAGACGGAAATGGCACTGGGTCAGTGTCAAAGATCTCTGTTAGGGTCTCAGTTCTACCTAGCAGTGTGGCCTTGACTTGACTTTCAAGGCCTCAGTGTGTAAAATATGAGACTCAAAGTCTCACTCTCCTTGGTGCCAAGTCAATGCCAACTCAGAGTGACCCTATAGGGCATGGTAGAACTGCCCCTGTGGGTTTCTGAGACCAAAACTATTTATGGGACTAGACAGTCCCATCTTTTGTCCTCAGAGGTAGCTGGTGGCTTCAAACTGCTGCCCTTGTGGATTGCAGCCCAGTGAGTAGCCACTACACCACCAAGGCTCCTCGGGACTCAGAGTAGGTGATCTCTAATCTCCTTTCCAGATCTAACAGGCCTGTAATTGTAGCTTTGCTCTTTCACGTTATTCCGTTATTCTGAGTCCTCCTGCTGCTTCCTCTGGGTTTCATACCGTGTGGCTGGTCAAGGCTTTGACTTCTGAGACTTTGAGGTGCTTAGTCCTTGATCTCCTCGGCCTCCCAATGACGACATGGTGCTTATGGGTAGAATACAATCTTCCTGACAAGCAGCTGCTGTGCCACCCCCCCAGGCCGCTCTGCAGGGCACACGGAGGCAAAGGTGGGGGGCTGCTTGGCGGATGGCTCCAGAGATTAAAGCAACACCACATGCTCTCTGTGCTTTTCTCCCTTCTCATTCTTTACGGTTCTGGGACGCGCACTAAGGAGGAAACTTGGAAGCCTGGCTTCACATAAATTTAAAAGAATTCCGTTAATCGTTGTTGACTGTTTATCATGACCAAGTTCTTGGAAGACTTAAGTAACTCCAGTCAGAGACGTTAGAAGCTCTCACATCTGGCTTGAAGGAGATTCTCAAGTCTCACCTCCAGGCCCCACGCCATCAGGGACAAGAGGGAGTCCCCGGGCAAGGCCCTCTCAGGGTTCCGTCGGCCATGGAACTGGGGGAACTATAGACCCTGGTCTGGGGGTGAGGAAGTGGGGTGGAGGCAGGCCAACCGAACAATGGCTCTAACAGCCACGAGGGGCCATAACTGTGGGTGGGCACTGAGCAGGGAGGCGCTGGATTTCAGAAGTAGGCCTCTGAAGTTTCCAGGTGAAAAATAGAATTGCAACGTGCTCTTCAGGCTTGGCTTCAGACCAGTTACACACAGGCCACAATGCAGCATTTCTAGGAAATATCCCGAACGGAATCTCTAAGAAGCGCGCCTCTCCTGGGAGGGTGCCTTGGAAGGGAGCAGCAGAAACACAATGGTCGAGTCACCTTTTGCTGCTTGCAAACTGCTCCTGCGCTGTGGCCCTCATGGGGAGCCTGGCCATTGTCCAGGCTCCAAAGAGATTCTACTTCCAGGGATTCCAAAGCTTGTCTGGCGCTCTGAACAATACGATTGTTTTCCTCCTCAAAGGAAGCACACTGTCTTCTTTTTCAAACAGAGTATGGAGAAGAGAAAAGTCTGTACTTGGAGACGAGACTGTTGCTGGCCTTTCGTTGTGGTCGACTTGCTACTTTCATAAGCATGAGGCCGTGGAGTCAAAGGACAGACCGTGTGGCAGCCCCTGCTTTACAGACAAAGGATCGAAGCTTATATCACTTTCCTAAACTCAGAGAAAACTAAATAGCCAAGCGGAAGCAGGATCCTAACCTTCGGATGTCGTTCTGACTCCGAGAGCCCAGCTACACAGGCGATGAAGATGTCTTGACCGCCGTCTTCCTTTCCTGCCACCGGCGCTATCTCTGGGGTTGGCGCCACTCAGTGGAGTGACTCATGCTGTCACCCCCACTCCACGTCAACCCCCAGACCAGACCAAAGAGAACCCCTCAAACCAAAAACCAAACTCACTGCCACTGAGTCAGTGCTGACTCACAGCGACCCCCTATGGGCTTCCGGGACGTTAATTGTTAGCGGGAGTCACTTGCCACATTTTTTCCCTCGGGGCGCTAGTGGCTGTGTACTGCTGACCCTGTGAATCAGAGCCCAACACATAACCACTGCACCACCAAGGCTCCTATGTAGACACCCCAGTCATGTCTGTTACCAATTTAAATCATAGAGTAATATGTGAAATAGTTCTGAATGACTTAAATGTAAGATTTCTTAGATTATATGAATACTAACAATAAAACTGTCTTGTAAAATCTTTCTACATTGAATTATATTATTGGCGACAATGTTATTGGTAACTGCATGGAAGTCTTTACATTTTTTTCTCTCCTTCTTCTCTTTTAATGACTACTTCATTCTCGAAATCATTATTGATACGGGTTCCCAAATATTAGTTACCACAACACTCCAGCCTAAAAGGCCAGCTGACGAAATCAGAGATTGTAAATAAACCTCAGCAGTGAAGAAAGCAACAGCACATGCTAGTATGTGTGCAGACAAAAGCCACGTTGTAATTGTGTAACAAGGACACCTCTGACCAGAGTGCATTAGAAGGTTCAACAAGTAAATCAGTAAAGAGTTTCAGCCGTAGAGGTATATGGATACATGTGAGCTGGGCTTATGAAAAAATGCTTTTGTTGTTAAATTTAATTACAGGGATGTTTTGATTTAAAACAATAAACTTCCGCTAAGCCCCTGCATAAAAACCTTGTAAACAGTTGTTTTGGGATCAGCCCCTCTGAGCGTGTCACCTCAGGTCCACACCTCCCTAGTGACTCCACTGCCCGTCATCTGTTTCTTCCTCATCTTGGCTGGTGAGCTTCAAAGATCCAAGAAGCAACAGCAGATCATGTCAGCTCTGCTCAGCACACCTAAGGAGAGAGGCCAGCTGTTGTTGCCGCCCAAGCACTCAAGTGACTTATAAACAGCAAAACCCCTGTCTGTAAGTCTCCCTTAGATGTCTCAGAACAAAAGAGGCTGAGTAAGGCTCAATCATAGGTTTGCGACCAAATGGGCTCTTTGGAATGTTGCTGTGAGGTGCCATCAGGTTGGTTCCGACTCACAGTGACCCCAAGTAAACAGAACAAAACACGGCCCGGTGCCAATCTCACAACGGTTGCTATGTTGGAGGCCATTGTTGCAGCCACTGTGTTAGTCCATCTCATTGACGGTGTTCCTCTTTTCCCCCAATTCTCTAAGTATGGTGTCCTTCTCCAGGAACTGGCCCCTCCAGTTGGAGTGTTGTGGTAACTAATATTTGGGAACGCATATCGATAATGATTCTGAGAATGACGACCTGTCTAAAGAATGTAAGACGAACCTTGCCACCTGTGCTTCTAAGAGCATTCTGGCTGTACTTCTTCCAAGATGCATTTGTCTATTTTTGGTAGTCCCTAAGATATTCCATTTTCTTTGTCAACATCATATTCAAATACATCAATTATTCTCAGCAATTTCTTATTCATTAGCCAGCGTTCACAAACCTATGAGGTGCTTGAAAACACCATAGGCTGTGTTAAGCACACCTTAGTCCTCAAGGTGGAAACTTTGATTTTTAACACTTTAAAGAAGCCTTTTGCAAATTTGACAAGTGAAATCCATTGGGTGCTTAAAAGAAACATTTTTTTACTGCTATCTTTATGGAATTAATTGTGGATCCAACCAAAGTGAAATTCTTGACAACTTCAACCTTTTCTCCCTTTACCATGCTCTTGCTTATCGGGCCAGTTGTGGGTTTAGTTTTCTTCACATTGTGGTGTAATTTGTATCGAAAGCTCCAGTCTTGGTTCTCATTTTACCACTAAGTGCTTCAAGTTCTCTTCAACAAAGAGCAAGCCAGCTTTTTCAGAAAGAATCACTGGCCCCTCCTTCCTAATTTATCTGAGTCTAGAACAGGGGTTCTCAACCATCCTAATGCCACAACCCTTTAATACAGTTCCTCATGTTGTGGTGACCCCCAACCATAAAATTATTTTTGTTGCTACTTCATAACTGCAATTTTGCTACTGTTATGAATTGTAAGTAAATATCTGATATGCAGGATGTATTTTCATTGTTAGAAACTGAACATAAAGCATAGTGATTAATCACAAAACAATATATAATTATATATTGTGAAATACTTCTGTGTTTTCCGATAGGTTTCCTAGGGGTCTTCGGTGACCCCTGTGAAAGGGTTGTTTGACCCCAAAGGGGTCACAACCCACAGGTTGAGAACCACTGGTCTAAAAACTCCATGGGAATGTGTCCGCCATGGAGACGCTGCTAGTGTTTGAAATACTAGAGGCATGCTTTCCAGCATCACAGCAACGTGCCAGTCAGCACAGAACAAACTGACACAGAGGAGGTGGCTTAGGCGGCCATCATGATGAGCATTTCCCGTCCTGAGGACAGGCAGCTAAGACCACGTATGGTGCTTGATGTCTGCAGCATCTGTCAGTCCATTGTTCTGTGTGTCTCCACGCATCTTCAATTGCCATCATTCTTCTTTCCTCCAGAGGGCAAGAGTCCAACAGCGACGCCTTAGATGGCTTTTAAGACCCAGGTCTGCACTCACCAAAGTAGAAGGCAGAGTCTTTGTGGACTGTTATGCCACATGACCTTGCTGTCTCCCAAGATGATAGTCTAGAGCTCCCAGGTCCTGTGACCCAGTCCTGAAATGTGTTTAGTTGTGTGTAGGTTTCCATAACGCTGCTTCCTGTATGCTCTACTATATTCTACTATAAATATATTCATGGATATGCTTGCTGCAGAGGTAATACTCATGGACAGTGGCCTTTAACTCTTGCACTTCTCCTAGCGTTTTCCCTGACTCTACCTTTTTTGGGGCCAAACTCCCTCTTGTTATAGATTACTCTCCCCTTCTCCCAAGTTACGAGCCCTGGTAGGTTAGTGGCTACACTTTTGGCTGCGAGCCACATGGTCGGCAGTTGGAAACCACCAGCAGCGCCTCAGGAGAAAGACGGAACTTTCTACCCCTGTAAACATTTACAGTCTCAGAAACGCACAGGGGGTCATTATAAGTCAGCATTGATTTGATGGCAGTGAGTTTTCTCCCAAGTTAACACCGATCTACCTTCTAGCCTATAGCTTCCTCTCCATTTCCTACCCCTAATAAACATCAAAGGATACTTTTTTTGCGTATGAAAATCTTGATTTAAAAAATAGTGCTCTTGCATAATAATTATTCTTTTATGATTTACTGATTTCACTCTGCATAATGCCCTCCAGGCTGATCCAGGTTGTGAGGTGCTTCAAATGTATTGTTCATTAACACTGAATATTATTCCATTGTTTATACCAATTTGTTTACCTATTCTTCCATGGAAGGACATTTAGGTTGTTTCCTTAATTTTTAGCTATCGAGAACAGTGATATGACAAACGTGGGTGTGCATGCATCTCTTCACACCATGGCTCTTTATTATGGGGGTGGAGAACTTTCTTCTGCCAAGGGCTATCTGAATTTGTAACATCATTCACAAGTCATACTGTTCAAATATCTCATGAACTCACCCCTGATGGGATGACTGGAATCACTTCTCTTTGATGAAGTGTGTGATGTTAGTCAGTCTAGATTATTTCAGGGGCCAGATTTCTTCACTCCTGATCTAGAATATACACCAAGCAGAGGGATTTCTGAGTCACATGGCCTTTCTGTTCCCGAGATCCACAGTGGGTACACCATTTTATAGTCCCATCAGCAGTGTGTAAGGGTTTCAGTCTCTCTCCACCCTTGCCAGCATTTGTTTGCTGTTTTTTGAACTTCATTATCTCATTGATTTGATTTGTATCTATTGGCTAATGGTTATGAACATTCCTTCATAAGTTTATTGGCTGCCTGAATGCTTTCTTTGATGAATATCTAAGATTTAAATATTAAAATTAATAAATATTAAAATTTTCATTTATATTCCCCATAAAGTGGTTATTATAGAGGACACATCCATACACATCCACCAAAATTACATGAGCTTGTAATAATGTAAAAAAATTGTGTGCATAAGCAAATGTGGTGAAGAAAGCTGATGGTGCCCAGCTATCAAAAGATGTATAGTGTCTAGGGTCTTAAGGGCTTGAAGATCAACAGGCAGCCATGTAGCTGAGAAACAACAAAGCCCACATGCAAGAAGCACACCAGCCAGTGTCATAGGGATCAGGTTTCAGGCATCAAAGAACAAAAAACCATATCATGGTGAATGAGTGGGGGCGTAGAGTAGGGATCCAAAGTCCATCTGTAGGCAACTTGACATTCTCTTACAGGAGGGTCGCAGAGAGGAGACAGGCCAGTCAGGGTAGAGTGTAGCAACAATGAAACAAACTTTCCTCTAGTTCTTAAATGCTCCTCCCACCCCACCCCACTATCATGATCCCAATTCTACCTTACAAATCTGGCTAGACCAGAGGGTGTACACTGGTACAGACAGGAACTGGAAACACAGGGAATCCAGGACAGATGAACCCCTCAGGACAAGTGGTGAGAATGGCAATACCAGGAGGGTAGAGGGAAGGTGAGGGAGAAGGGTGGAACAGATTACAAGGTTCCGCATCTATCCTCCTCCCAAGGGGACAGACAGCAAAGTGGGTGAAGGGGAATGTCGGACAGTGTAAGATATGACAGAATAATAATAATTTATAAATTATCAAGGGTTCATGGGGGAGGGAAAGGGAGGAGAGAGAGGAAAATATGAGGAGCAGATACGAGGGCCTCAAGTAGAAAGCAAATGTTTTGAGAATGATGAGAGAAACAAATGTACAGGAGTGCTTGATGTATGATGGATGGATGGATGGATGGATGGATTGGGATAAGAGTTGTACAAGCCCCCAATAAATGATTTAATAAAAAAAACACACCAGTATTAAGCTAAAAAAAAGTTTTAGTAAGTGAAAAAATATACCATCTTTTCCATAAATGATTATTATCCACTAAAAAGAGGAAAAAATAAGTACGTATAAGAAATATACATATAAGAAAAATTAAAGTAATATATCACAATTTCGTGCTTGTTTGTGCTTGAGGTGTTGACTCTTTATCTCCTAAGTCATTGCAATTATATACTCCGGCATAACAAATAATCCTACAATTCAGTAACTTAAAATAATACAATGATTTATTTTGCTCATTAATATGCAATTTGAATAGGGCTAGCTCATCTCTTCTTCATGTGGCAGTAGATGTGACTCCATGAGGGCTGAAGGGTTTGCTTTCCCAAATGCAACCATGTCGATGCTGGCCGTCGGCTGGGATTGCTGGTCCTCAGGGCACTCAGTTTCTCTGCAGTGAGCCTCTCCATGGAGTTCCGTGGGCTCCCTCCTAACATGGCAGCTGGATCCCAAAAGCAAGTGTTTCAAGAGAGAGGAAGTAGAAGCTACAAGGCTCTTAAGGCCTGGATCTAGTAACTAGCACAGCACAAATCTACTGTATTTGATCGGTCAATTAATCCTAGAGCCTGCTCAGATTACAGAGGGTTAACAAACATTCCCCCCTCTTGATGGAGGAGTGTCAAAAACTTATGATTATCTTTAATACACTATTATAAGTCATCATTTCCCCAGTTTTCCTTTATGAGAACTATTATAAGTGGCAACAAGAACCTTTAGAATGTTTTTATTGATATACAATTTTGATGGCCAATAATATAGACTCTTTTTTTTTTTCTTCAGGAAACTGCCTAAAATAGCAAATTCTCTACTCTGGGCCCTCAAAGTCCCTTCTCCCACCAACTGCTGAGCCAGCTCATCCTGGTAACCAGTTCAGCATCGATTCTGCTATTTTCTATTTGAGACAGACAGACAGGAACACACACACACGAGATCTTCCTTCCACAGGCTCTTCCCTGGTCGGAAGACCTAGTTCTTTGGTGAGAGCGTCCACTTTTCAAAGGGGTCTGGTGGTCATTGTCTCTCCTTTTCTGGCCTTCTCATACTCAAGAAGACCGATAAAGGAATGAAGTACACCATCTTCAAATGATAACTGATCCAGGCTGTGTGCATATATACCTAGGCTGGCACCTGGCTATACCTGGTTACCCTGTCTTCGACCACGTCTTTGGCTGGTTACTATCATTACAGGACCCACAGTTGCCCACGATAATCACACTGATTCTTACAAAATCTTTTCTCAAAGTGACTTGTCTTAAATCTGCTGAGATCATATAGAGAAATGCCAATACCTGGATATGGCCTTTGTGTGATCATGAAGCTGTTATCTTGGTGTGTTTTTAAAAATTATTTTATTGGGGGCTCCTACAACTTATCACAACCCATCCATTGCATCAAGTACATTTGTTGTCTTGTGTTTTAGTGGAACAGAAAAATAAATATTAAGATCTGGCTTCAAAGCAACAGAATTAAGTGCTGTAGATCAAATGGAGTCCAGTGTGATAGAGATTTGTGCTTGTTTGGTTAGTTTGTGGATGTGGATGTGGATGAGAGTTCGGTTCAGGTTTTCCAGTCTGCGTGGTCCAATTTCACTGGGTCCTCTTGTGAGATGAAAGAGCTGCTAGCAACACACACCCCACCATCCCCATAGCATTAAAGCTAGAAATCTCCACAAAACAATATACATGAACAAAAAGGATCGCCTGGAAGGATAAGAAACCACCTGCTAGAGATACCACAGATCCACTAGGTCCCATGGCCCGCACAGTATCAGGCAGGACAGGAGGCTAATGTCTGAGGATGTCATGGTGGCTTAGCATTTGGTAGATTGTTAGGAACAGCACAGATCCCTCTTCCCAATCCAGTCTCGTTCTGAAGCCATTGCAATGGGTAACCCTGCATAAGCAAACCAGAGGCAAAATTCAGAATGTAGACTAGGCTCTGGTGGTAATGAGCCTCCTTTCCATCTGTGAAGCAGACGAGCTTCTCAGAATTTACTGTCTTCCCATCACTGCCTCGCCCTTCCCAGTTGGCTCTTTCCTTTCCTCCCTCTGTCAAACACTTGATGGGCATTGATTTTTTTCACCCTTTCTTGGGTGTAGGGGCTAGGTGTATCGATGTCGGTAAAAAAAAGGTTCCTCTTATACGTTCAGCATTCAATGAATATTTACTGAACCCAGTGATCTTTGTTATTACATTCTATATCCTCATGGGGGAAACATGCATACACTGGTCCACAGTCCATGCACAGGTATACACTGCGGAGGCAAGATAAAAGAACGTGGTGGCCAGGTATGTCAGGAACTGCGGGAGCGGAGGATGAAACAGCGACTTGTCCATCTGGGTGGGTGATGGCAAGCTGCTCAGGAACAATGGAATTGCTCCCCATCACCAAAGAGGAATTTTCCCAGAAGACAAGGGAGGAAGAAAGGGAAAGGCACTAAGGGGCAGTCTACACAAAGGCATTGAGGTTCCCCCGAAATCTAGCATCTTCTAGTTGAATGTGGCTGGGCCTCAAAGGCATGTGCAAGGGCAGCAGAAATTACAGCAAGAAGGACACGGAGAAGCTGAGCCTGGGGGCCCTCAGCTGGCACACTGATGAAGGAAACCGGGCATGGAGCCCCTAGAAAGCTCTAAGCAGAAGCGTGGGATGGTACAATTTTGGCTTTACAGAGCTAACTGCTGATCAGTTGAATGAAAGCTAGGTTGGGTGAGAACCAAATCGTAAGCAAAAAGATTGGTAGGAAGGAGGCTCTGGGTGGTCTTGGTGAGGGACAACAGCTGGTCTGAACTCCAGCAGAGGCAGTGGGAATGGGGAAGAACGGCAAACAGGAGAGATTCCGAGGAGGCATGGCAACTGATGCAGTGGGGTTGAGTGGGAGTAAGGCCGTCCTCATATCATGAATTCCAGGTTTCCCACTGAACAGCTAGAAAAGCAGTTGACCCAAGACGAAAGACAAGGTTGTCTGGGCAAAGACAATGAGGCCTAAGGGCAGAGGAACAACCAACTGGAGAGGTCTGGTTAGCATTGAAACTACACCTCAGGGGAATCCAGTTCTGGTTCAGACGTCCTCCCTCTCCCAAGTCAAGATGCAAACTCCAATGGTGAAGTCGTGTGTCTCCCTGTCTGCTAGAGCAAAACTGCAGAACGAGCTAGACTATCTCATTCACGATGAGATGCTCAACACGAAAAGGACCACTTGGTACTGTGGGTCACGATGAGAAAACCATCTTCGTGCTGTCTGCCTTTCCCCTTACATCACAGCGGCCTTCGCCAAGACCACTGTGAGCAAGGTTGTAGTCCTCCCCCCTCCCATTGCTGTAATTTTTGGCTGTGCAAGACGAACACTTCCATATGGTGTGATGTTTATGTTAAGATGGGGAAAAATATGAGATACTTTTCAGTAAATTTTATCCAAGCAGCAATAAATTTACAAATCCTAAGCAGCTGGAACAAAATATTGGTCTGTAATTTATTTGGGATAAAATATTTCAATAGGAATAGGAAACTTGGGGGCACTTTATTAATTATCGATATTTAGAGATTTGGGGGGATAGGTATCTTCACAGACTCCACCTAGCTGTGACCTCAGACAGATTATTCGACACCTGGAACCTCTTTTACCTCATCTGTAAAATGGATCTGCAATTTTACCTACTCAGATTTTTTGTGGGGGGAGGGGATAAAATGAGCTAATCCAAAAGCATTGAATAATATCTGTCATATATCAAGCATTCAAAATGTCCATTATTCCATTTATTTTCTAGTCCTTACAGGCTAAGATCCTAGGGAAGGGTTGATGATAGGATTAGGAAGGTAAAGATAATACAGTATAAGAACGAAGTTTCTAGGATCCACCTGTGGAAGACTGGTCACTGCCATATCAGCATCTGGATGAGCAAGACAGCCATTCGGGCAGTTGTTAAAAAAGAGAGAGAGAGAGAGTGTGAGTGTGTGTGTGTGCAAGTATATGCATGGTGCTTGTAGAAGCAGGGACTTACTTTTTGAATCATCTTTCATTTTTATAGTGATTTAATTCACTAGGACAAATGAGAGGACAGAGGCGAGAGAACAAAATGTCATAAATTATCTCGTGGGGACTATTTATCATGCAAAAATGGCCCATGTCTATGTGAGATCAGGCCACAGCATTTTATTTGCTTGACTCATGCTGTTTTGGATAAACTGCCAACTTCTGTTGTAGTTTTCTAGTTACAAAATGCACAAGGGCCTTTTGGAATCATTTTGAAGGTCTCCTACTTACATAACTCTGTAAATTTACAAAGCATTTCTATCTCTTTCCATTTTAATCCTGATACAAAGCCGGCAATGATAGATGGGCCCTACACTGAAACACGAAGGGTCTAGTGTGCCAGGTAAAAATGCACAATGCCGTACAAGGCGTGCCTCACGAACCCTCACCCACACCTATGCAGCAGGTACGGCTAGCACCCGAGGCTTGATGAGAGGCATTAAGTGACTCAGTGTGGCAGGAAAGGGGAGAGCTGGGGTTGGAAGCCTAGCTGTTTGTGTGACTGCAAAGCTTGTCCCGAACTACTGCATTCTGCTGTGGAGCGATATTCAGACACATGTTCGTTCGTGCTTTTAGTTTGAACTCAGTCTAATGATTTACAGTTATGTAAACAAGTGCTATGAAATATACAAAAATATTAAAACATTTTTATGTCTATTTCCATATTGTGTTCCCTAGAATTGCTGAGGGCAGATGCATATCTCTAAGTGTGCTTCCCCTATAAAGTTGTTGGAACAAGCCCAGTTGTCGAATAATGTTTTCAAATACCTAAAATACTCAGTCATGGGCTAAGGATCTCTCTCTCATTTGCTTGTAATAGAGGTTATTCGTCATAAGTAAGAAAATTAAGCACGATTTTAGTAGAGGATTGCTACTGATCTCTTGAGTGGACCCAATAATACACAGGACAAAATCTGTTCATTAAAAAATGTATTTACTTTACAAGCATCTTTAAAAATAACAACTGTCCCACATCTGTCCCCTTCACCCTCTTCATGCAAAGAGCTCTCAAATGAGGTTCTTCAAATTTTACGTTTTTTCCATTCTGGTTCATTTTTTGCTTCCTCGTCATCAGATTCCACTTGGGCAAACATGGTTTTAGGCTGAGTCCTAAAAGAAAGGTTTAAAAAGAAGAAGAAAAATTTAGTCACCAAGGGTTTATCATATGGGGCTTTTTTTTTTAACTCCCATGGAAGCAAACTTGGAAGTAGCAATTCTTATCTATCAATTATCAAACTCCTAGTCCCAAACAGGGAAACCATAAAGAAAAATGTGAATTTAATTATGTGCAGAAAAGAGCCTGGGAGTTTGCTGAAGATTTTCTCTGTGGCAGATGCTGTCCTTTCCTTAAATAAAATGAAGATGCATCGAACTTGTTGGCATTTCACACATCAGTAACAACCCTTTAGCTCAAACGTAGGCTAAGGGACCATTCAGAAGGCCCTGATGTGTTCTCCAGGCTCTGCGCTCTTGATGAGACCCCTCTGGGGGTTCCTAAAGCTGCCCCAATACATAATGCGATGAAAGCGCATACAAACAAGAACGTGTGAGTGCATTTTCTTACTTAATGAATTTTAAATGATAACATAATTTACATACTGCCAGAAAGAAAGGAGGGGGAACGAGACAAAGAAACACGTCACCTAGCATTTTAGGATGCCTCTCCGAGTACTGTAATAATAAAATCCGTATCTGAGGACTTTCTGTGTCTCACAAACATACCTGGCCCAATAGCATTCCTGTCATACCATTCACAAAGAACTGATGTCCAAGAAATGTCCTGTGGTTGTAATTTATGTCATTTTCAGCGTACTAGCACTAATTCCTTCTTTTGAAAAGCTGTCATTATGAAAAAAAAACATTAAATAGCTGCAAAGTATACAATGTATAAAGGTAAAGACTTATGTCTTCAACTTAAGAGTTCAATTCATTCATGTCTAGGCTCTTCCAGAATGGTAGAAATAGTGACAGCAATCATTTCCTTCATTTGGCAAGGGAAAGCAGGTGATATTTTAGAATAGTTCTTGCTGGTTTTGTTGTTTTATTATGATCCTGGGGAAAAATATAAACCATGTGTACCGTTACCTGATGTTCTGACCCGAATCATGGACCTGGGTTTGTCATGTGTAAGTCACAATTCCCTTCTCTCCATTACCTCACGCCCCCATCCAGAGCTCACGTTCCCCCCATCCATAATCCAGTTGGTTAAACTTCTTATTGTCACTTCAAGTCACTGATGTGATAGCTATACAGGTCACGGCGCTCAACTTCCCAGAGCAGCTGCAGGTTTTCCGATGCCCCGAGAGCTACTGCAGTGACTAGAGAGCGGCCCCGCTGGTGTCTCCACGTGCTGCTATGGGACCACCCGTGCTGGGTTAGATTTTAATTTCTGGCCAAGATGTTGAGCACGCTAGTGTGGACAAATACATACAGGAACAATTTTTCTATGTAAAGATGCTTTGGAATTAGGTCTTTTATTTCTAAGGTATGAATTACATGGTCTTCCAAAAGATATCTGGCAATACTCCATAAGACATCAGACATCGGTTCCACTCAGGCTAAATCCCAGAAGTTGCAATGCTGTTTTTTTCAGCTTGGGGCACAGAAAAGGAATTAAAGAAGAGACCACAGGAAGAAAGCCTGGAGTTCAAAAAGCTTTTTCCTTTAGAAAGTCCCTTTGAGGTTAGAGTCCACTGCTAGCAATATTTGTAGTAGGTGGATGTCTAACATTATGGGCACAGACTCTATGGGATTGTTTTAAAAGGCGCTGTCCAGTTGATTCTGACTCACAGCAACCCTGTGTGCAAGAGAACAAAACACTGCCCGGCTGTGAGCATCTTCACAACTGCTCTTACGTTGGAGCCATTGCTGCAGCCACTGTGCCAATCCATCTCTGCTTCACTTACACTCCATTTTACCACGGATGATAGATATCCTTGTCCTGGGACTAGTCTATCTTGACAATATGTCCAAAATAAGTGAGATAAAGTCTCACCATCTTTGCCTTTAAGGAGCATTCTAGCTGTACTTCTTCCAAGACAGATCTGTTTGTCCTTTTAGCCGTCCAAGGCACTTTCTCTGTTCTTTACCAGCACCACCATTCAAATATACTGATTCTTCTTTGGTCTTCCTTATTCAATTTCCGACTTTCATATACATATGAAAATATGCAGAAATAGAGCAATAGCTACAAAAGGTATGAGGAAACTTTTAGGGTAGTGGTGTGTGGTAGTCACACAATCTGTTATCAATTTGAGGCTTAAAAGTGAAGGAGTGGCCTTTTAAATAATCAGTTAACAGCTTGATGACTTCGTTTGGAGGCACAAAGGAAATAAATAGCTCGCTGGAGGCAGGGCAAACGCTCACTCTCTGTGAGACATTCCTGCAGACAAGACCCATGGAGCTATACTAGGGCCCTGGAGCTGAAGGAGCCACATGGAGACCCCTGCCAGAACGGAGATGCTTCCACTGCCACGGGATCCACAAGACTTTCCACCCACTGGCCTGTGATCTTCCTGCATTCAGAGTCATTGTATGTCTTGTGTGAGTCTGAAGAGGAATTTATAGATTGGTATCAGATATATGGGCTAATATCGGATGTATGGACTTGGACTGGGCTGAGATGTTTTCTCAATATTCAACTGCTAATATCGGATTTATGGACTTGATCTGGACTGGGCTGGGTTTTTTTCTCAATATTCAATTGCTCTCGTATATAAAGCTCTTTCTTAAGCACATGAGTGTCTAATGAATTTGTTTCTCTAGTCTACCCAGACTAACACATGGTGGAAATCTATCGTCTTGAAAGAGTGGTGATTGCACCAGTGTATGTGTTTTTAAAATTCAAACTACACACTTGGATGGGTACATTTTGTATTTTATCATATGGAAAATGCATTCGATTTACAAAGAACATCAAGACAAAGCAAGTGAGTAGAAAATCAAGAACCTTGGAATGAAAAGGTGTAAAACTCAGCATCGGGAGTCGGGGGCAAAACAGGGCTACACAGGGTACTCTCCTATCTCGCAGAAGTATAACAACCAAACCAGCAGGCTAAAAACCCAACCAACCAAACAAGCTACAAGCAGAAACAGCAGAACCAACTTGGTTGTAACTCCAGAAAGGACTCAAAGGGTTACAGCAAGTAAACACTGGACTCTGGCAATCGCTCAGTGTCATAGCAACGAAATCAGCACTGAATCGAGGAGCCACCCCCAAACACGCATCCAATTCTCACTCCTACTGACTCAGTCCGAGAAGAACGACTTCTTGGGATTTCTAAGACTTTACATCTTCAGGGGATGCAAACAGCTTCATCTTTGTCCGACACAAGCAACTGCTAGGTTTGAACCACTGACCTTGCAGTTATCAGCTCAACGAACAGCCCAGTATGCCTCTCGGATTCCTGTAATTGGCAGGAGCATGTTGGTTTCCTATTCTCCAGGGGCTGGCACTGCCAGCCTAACACAGAGGCAGCCTACAGGTACAGAGAAGGAGCCTGGCTCTGGAGGAAGAAATGCAGATTTTCTTAGTAAATTATCGTGTGGGTCTCAGCTGGGTGGGGGTGGCTGGGAGGACAGAGGCCAGGAGCGGCCCTTGTGTGAGGATCATAGAAAACAAAGTTGTAACTACAGGTAGTCACCACTACAGCACGGGATAAACACAGGAAGACTGGAAGGCATGTGGGGGGGGGGGGGCGTTTGTTTGTTTTTTTAGGAAACCAAGGCATATAAAAGAATGCCACACCCGGGGCATTTGTGGAAATGAAATAAGGACCATAAGAAGAAATAACAAGGAGCATGAGAAAATGCTCCGCAACCACCGAGAGGAAAGCACAGCAGAGCAAAGTGTATGGGGCGCAGGGCGGCCAGTGCTGGGGGGGACAACAGAGGGACGGCTCAGGAAGAAGACAGCATCCCAAGGGCTCGCGTACAAAGAAAGTGTTTGAGTATGATGATGGCAACATATGTACAAGTGTGCTCGGCATAATGAATGGATGGGTGGATTGTGATAAGAGCTGTAAGAGCCCCCGATAAAATGATTAAAAATAATTTTAAAAATTAAGATGCCATTAAAAAAATGAAGAAAACATCTCAAAACAAGAACTTCTAGTTGAGGAAAGATTAAAAATAGGAGCAAACTAGACCCAAAGATCCGAGGGGGTGGGGGAGATTAGAGCGAAACTAATGAAACAGACAATAGAATCACAAAAGAAACAAAGCAAAAAGTGAAGTTTTAGAAAAGATCAATAAGATCAACAAACTGGCTAGACTGACAAGGGGAAAAAAGGGAGAAGATGCACATAACTAAAATCAGAAATGGGAAATTATTCTCAGCCTTACATAAATAAAAATAATTACTGTATAAACTCATGTATAAGCCCAATTTTTCAGCACATTTTTAATGCAATTTTTGTAGTAAAATTGGGTCCCTCAGCTGATATTCGGGTAGACTTATACTCGAGTATATATGGTACAACAAAATATATGTGCAATTGTTTGCCAATAAACCATAAACACTAGATGAAATAAGGTAACGCCCATAAATTCATAAACTACCTAAACAGATTCAAGAAGAAACGGGTCATTTCAACAGACCTACAACCACAAACGAGAGCCCTGGTGACACTGGACTCCATATGGACTGTTAACCACAGGGTCATCAGTTCAAAGCCCCAGCTGCTTTGAGGGAGAATGAGGCTTTCTACCCCCTGCAGAGTTAGTCTCAGAAACCACAGTTCCCACTCCGGCCCACAGGGGCAATATGAATCAGAATGGACTCAGTGGCTGTGAGTTTTGGGTTTTTTTTTGTTTTTGTTATAACAAGCGAAGAGATTTTAACAGGCTAATCGGTACTGCTCTGCCCGTGAATTCTATTAGCCACCAAAAGAAGACCTAAGACCAATCCTTTTCAAACTCTTCCAAAAAATACAAGAGGATTTCCTAATTCATCCTATGAGGTCAACATTACTGATACCAAAGCCCTATACCACAAGGGGAAAATGACACACCAATGTCCTTTAAATATACAGAGACAAAAGGGAGACTATGTGAAGGAGCCCATGTAGAAAGAGTGTTTGGAAACTGACCGTGGTAGCAATTGTACATCCTATGTGACATGATTGAAATTTGGAATGATATATGGAAAAATCCCAACTAATAAAAAATATATGTCCATATAAATTCAAAAATCCTCAACAACAAACTAAAAATTCAAATTAAAAAGGATTGCATACGACATATAAATTAATTCAAAATGAGTTGAGCTAAATAGACCAACTAAAACCATAAACCTGTAAGAAGAAAACATAGGAGTAAAGCTTTAAGACTTTGTTGTTGTTTTAATTCCTAGACAAGACACCAGAAACCTTAATAAAAAATTAAGTTTATAAAAATTAAAAATTTTTACAGATGTGCTTTATACAATTGATGTATGTATATGCATGAACTGTGAAAAGAATTGTATGAGCCCCAATAAATTGTTAAAATTAAAAAATAAATAAATAAAATAAAAATTTTGTGCATCACTGGCATTATCAAGAAATTGAAGAACAACCTACAGAAGAAATATTTGTTAACCATATATTTTATAAGGCTTAACACTCAGCGTATGTACAGAGCTTCCACAATTTAACAACAAAAAGACAAACCAATCACAAAATGGCCAAAGGTTTTGAAGACATTTCTCAAAGAAGACACACAAATGCTCAATACACACATGAAAAGATACTTGTAAGTCATTAAAAGTACAAACCAACACTGCCATTGGGGCAATTCCAACTCAGAATGACTTTAGGACAGAATACAACTGCCCGTCAGGGTTTCCAAGGATGTAAATCTGTATGCAAACAGGTTGCCATTTCTTTCTCTCGTGGAACAGCTGGTGGGTTCGAACTTGGACCTCTGGGTTAGCATTGGAGAGCTTTCCCTACTGCACCACCAGGCCTCCTAGCTATTGCTTTGGGGTGCTAATTTGTTTGGGGTGATGCAAACCTAATTCTTAGGAACTGGGGATGGAAGGCGAATGGAAATGGCCCTCACAGAAGGAACTTCTTGATTCAATCCATCCTCATAACTATAGTTCCTGCACACAGTCCAGAACCTTCCAGCAGAGCTGGATGCCGTTTGCTAAGTGAGGGTCAGCTCCCCCCAATTCAGCACAGTGGGCACCTCAGCCAGCCTGGAGTGCCAGCGTCTTGTAGGAGCCCAGTGACAGCATCACAGCTGTCCAGCTGGCAGCCACTCTTCCTTTCCAGCAATCATTATCGCTGGGCTTATTTCCAGCAGGTGTTCTTTGGGAGAATGTTGGAAATGTAAGATTTTTTAAAGTCAATTCATAAGCATCTAGGGCATTTTCAACAGACTTTTTTGCTTAGCTGCCACTTTATGAAGATAACGATGGGCAGGGATGATTAGACAACCTGTACCACGAGGAGTCCTGGTTGCGTAGTAGGCTAAGAGTTGAGCTGCTCCACGGTACAGCATAGCAGGGAGGAAACCCAAGATATTCCTCTAGTTGTTTAGTACTTCCTCTCCTCCACTATCATGGTCCCAGTGCTACCTTACAAATCCGGCTAGGCCAGAGCATGTACACTGATACTGATAAGAGCTCTTGACACATGGAATTCAGGACAGATAAACCTCTCAGGACCAATAATGAGAGCAGCAATACTGGGAGGGCATGGGGAAGGTGCGGGAAGGGGGAGATAGGGGGAACGGATTGCCGTGATCCACATAGCACACCCCACTAGGGAAGACAAACAACAGAAAAGTAGATGAAGGGAGACAGCAGATGGTATAAATATGCAAATAAAAATATTTTATAAATTATCAAGGGTTCATGAGGGTGGAAGGGTGAGGAAAAAGAGGAACTGATACCAAGGGCTCAGGTAGAAAGAAAATGTTTCAGACATGATGATGGCAACATATATGCAAATGTGATTGGTATAACTGATGTATGGATTGTTATAAGAGCCCCCAATAAAATGACTTATTAAAATGAAAGAGTTGAGCTGTTAATTGTGAGGTTCGAAACCACCTGATGCTCCGTGGGGAACAGATGAGGCTTCTACTCCTGTAAAGAGTTCCACAGTCTTGCAAACACATAGGCCCAGTTCTAACCTGTCTCATAAGGTTGCTGTGAGTTGGAATCGACTCAATGGCAATGAGTACCAGAGGACTTCTTCTCCAGGGGGTGGAGGGTGGCCTAATTGGCCCTTAGCACAGAATACTACAGTGAGAATAAATGGACAATGAAAAGTAGGATAAAGTGACAGATGCAAAAAGAGAAAATGTTATTGGATTTCAAAGCATGTAAGTTGGTCTTCAGTGATCGTATCGGGAAGGTGAGCACACAATGATATGATTTTTTGTTCTTTGATGCCCAATAACTGATCCCTTCGGCATCTCATAATCACACAGCCCACGTGGGCTTTGTTGCTTCTCAGCTAGATGGCTGCTTGTTGACCTGTGTGCTCACCTCCCCGATAAGATCACTGAAGACAAATGGGTACATAAGCAAATGTGGTGAAGAAAGCTGATGGTGCCCGGCTATCAAAAGATATAGTGTCTGGGATTTTAAAGGCATGAAGGTAAACAAGCGGCCATCTAGTTCAGAAGCAACAAAGCCCACATGAAAGAAGCACACCAGCCTGTGTGATCACGAGGTGTCGAAGGGATGAGGTATCAGACATCAAAGAACAAAAAATCATGTCATTATGAATGCGGGGGTAATGTGAAGTGGGGACCCAAGGCCCATCTGTAGGCAACTGGACATCCCCTTACGGAAGGGTCTCGGGAAGGAGCATGTATACAGATCCAGATAAGAGCTGGGAACACAGGGAATCCAGGACCGATAAGCCCCTCAGGACCAATAATGAGCGATACCAGGAGGGGAAAGGGAAGGTGGGGGGGGAAACTGATCACAATGACCTACATATAACCCGCTCCCAGGGGGACAGGCAACAGAAAAGAGGGTGAAGGGAGACATCTGTCAGTGTAAGACATGACAAAATAATAATAATTTATAAATTATCAAGGGTTCATGAAGGAGGCAGGGTAGAGGGGAAAAATGAGGAGCTGATACCAAGGGCTCAAGTAGAAAGAAAATGTTTTGAAAATGACAATGTCAACAAATGTACAAATGTGCTCGACACAATGGATGGATGGATGGATTGTGATGAGAGCTGTATAAGGCCCCAATAAAATGATTTTTTTAAAACTAACAAAAAAAAAGATGGTCTAGAAATCTCTGCTTTTAAGGTTAATAGGAACACAAACATACACATAAAATCAACACACACAATTGTCTAAGTCTTTTTGAATACCACCACCATTGCCAGAAAAATGGATTCCATTCTGGGCAGCCCAGAGAAAGATAAATTTGTACACTGTTTTAATGTGGGCTCTCCTGGGTGTTGAAACACCAGAGGACAAGAACCAACAAAACCAAAAGGACACTGAGGGGACGGTGGCAACTCAGATAGTACATAATTCATGTGCAAGAAACACCTTGCACTGCTTTGAGAGTGCACGTCTCGTACCCAGGCACCTCTCCAGCACGCTCTACTTTCTCTAGGGGGAGCAAGTTATCACCTCAGCCTTACAGCCTCATGGCAGATCTCTGTGCCTTGCCCAAGTAAAGAACTTATGAAGGGATCTCCTTCAAGGCTAAAGAAGGTAGAGGAACCAGGCCATTCAGCCAAATGTAAAAAGCACATGGGCGTGCAACCAAATAGTGGAGATACGGTAAGCCTCACTGTGACAGTAGTACAGGGTCCATCTTCCTGAAATCAGCGTTCTCCAGAACATTTCTCACACTGATTTATGTCCTCCACTTACTTGCCCATTCTTTTAAGCATTAATTTATTAAAATTCAAACGGACATGGCCTGATATGATTCTTATTTTCAAATTTGATTTAGGGGGGAAAAGTAAACATTCTTTATCTGACAATAAGGGTGTATATCAGTTTTTTAGTAGAGTTACCAAGCAAAGTAAATGGACCAAAGCAGACTATCAAGCAAAGGAGAGCAGGTGCGATGCCACCATAACCACTGGTGTTGACCATCAAAGACACTCATCAGAGGAGGGCTGGGGCGCTATTATTTTGTTTTAGCTGTCATCAATTCTGTATCTGCTAATAGTTAACCTAAGTTAATGAGACACACATAAAAATGTATGCAAATATCTTATATGCATAAACATTCCATAAACTTCACGTGGATTCATTTTCTCCCCTAAACTTTTTTCTTCTTTTTAAAAACTTGAGTTTTGAAGGCTATTTGTACAAAGTGGGTCTTTTACAGCAACTGATGTTCAGCAAAGCTGAAAGAAAACCAACAGAAACCGAGCTGCACCTTCGGCATTCCCATCCAGAGGATTGTGTGGCTGATGCAGAAAGGCCCCTCCTGCAATCTTTGACGAGTGTTTCTGGGCTGCACTGTTTGTGCGCGGGGTTTAAAGTGCTTGCAGGACTGCCCCTTTCATCTGATGGGGCTTCAACCTGTGTGTGCCTGCCACATTCTTTCCCCCTGGCTCTCAGGCCAGAGAAGTCGTCAAAATGTTTTCAGCTGTGACGGAAAGTCCACAGGTCAAATTCTATTTAATTATGGATAATCTTCTGATATGATTCATCCAAAAAGCATAAAGCCAGCTCCAGGATAATAAAACAAGGATGAGGGGAAATCGCTTGTATTGTTTAGTCATCAGTGTGTGAGTATAAACCACAAACTTTTTTGGCTCTGGGCCCATTGTTTATTATGAAGGAAAACCTCAAAGCCAAAGTCAATTATAGCCATGACTTGATAATCTGACACACTTGTTAACCCTGTTAGAATGAATAAGGCCCGGATGAACTCTGACCCTGTACTCACAATTGCAGAATTATTAAGATTAAATAAAGGGCTTGACACCAAAGATTCGCTTGAAATGGTTCCCCCCAACCTTTTATTTTTTTTCTGGGGAAAAAGCTAATCAAAGATTTAATGTTTTTTAAAAATATAAGGTATGCATGTGAAGATGAGATGCAAGATGTTGCTAGTAAAATAATTTTCTCTTTGGCAAATAAATACATTTTGGAAAATAGATAACACATTGCAAACTCATAAACAAGGCATTTCAACCCACAATGGTACGTTACCTAGTGGTCCAATTGTGAGAATTTTGGTCTTCCTTCTGTTGAGTTGTAGGCTACAATCTTTTTTTTTTTATAAACAAATCATTTTATTGGGGGCTTGTACAACTCTTATTACAATCCATCCATCCATCGTGTGCAGCACATTTATACATTTGTTGCCATCATCATTCTCAAAACATTTTCTTACTACGTGAGCCCTTGGTATCAGCTCATTTTTTTCCCTCCGTTCTTCATCCTCCCTCCCTCACGAACCCTTGAAAAACTGTAAATTATTATTATTTATTCATGTCTTGCACTGTCCAATGTCTCCCTTTAGCCCCTCACCTGTTGTCCATCCCCCTGGGAGGAGGTTATTGTTATCGGTTCCTTCTTTCTTCCCCCACCTTCCCCTTCCCCTTCCCCTTCTGGAATGGCTACTCTCAATACTGGCCCCGAGGAGGAGTTTCTCTGTCCTGTATCCCGTTTCCAGCTCTTATACGTACTCATGTACATGCTCTGATCTAGCCAGATCTGGAAGGTAGAATGAGGGTCACTGTAGTGCGGGGGAGTGGGGAGGAAGCACCTCGAGGGAAGCTGTTTCATCGGTGCTATATTGCACCCTGACTGGCCTGTCTTCTCCCCACAACACTTCTGTAAGGGATGTCCAAATGCCTACAGATTGGCTTTGGGCTTCCACTCCACACCCACCCACATCCATTCACGTTGACATAATTTTTTTGCTCTGGGTCTTTGATGCCTGACATCTGATACCACTGACACCTCATGATCACACAGGCTGGTGTGCTTCTTCCATGTGGGCTTTGTTGCTACTGAGCTAGATGGCCGCTTGTTTATCTTCATGCCTTTAAGACCCCAGACACTAAATCTTTTGCTAGCTGGCACCATCAGCTTTCTTCACCACATTTGTTTATGCACCCATTTGTGTACAGCAATCATGTTGGGAAGGTGAGCATCACAGAATGCTGGATTATTAGAACAAAGTGTTCTTGCGTTGAGGAAGTACTTGAGTAGAGGCCCAATGTCCATCTGCTTCCTTAATACTAAACCTAAAAATATATGCATATAGATCTGGTTCCCCATCGTGATATAAAAATGTATTTACATATGTACACACCTGTATTTAGATCTCTATAAATGCCCTTTGCCTCCTAGTTCTTTCCTCTATTTCCTTTAACTTTCCTCTTGTCCCAATAACATGCTCAGCCTTCATTTGGGTTTCAGTAATTGCTCTTGGTTACACTGCCCTTGATCAAGCCCTACCAGACCTCCTACACCCTCCTTGCCATAGATATTTGGTCACTTACTGTTCCCTTATCCCTGGGTTTAACACCCACTTCCTTTCCTTCGCCTCCCCCTCACCCCATGTCCCTGCAGAACTGTCGTCCCGTTGTTTTCTCCCCCAGCTTGTTTATCCCGCCTATCTTATCTAGATAGACATGCAGAAATAATAATATGCACAAACACAAGACGGCAAAACAAAGCAACAACAGGAAATAAAACAATAACTCCAACGATAAAACCCCAAAATAAACCAAAAAAGCCAATGGGGGAAAAAAAACCCTAAAATAGTTCAAGGTCTAATTGTTGACCTTTCTGAGTGTTTCTCAGTCGAGTCTGATTGGGTGCCACGCCCTGGCCCCACAGTCTTATTTTTTTGGTTCTCTGGGGACTTCATTGCTCTGCTCCCCTTGCTGTTCTGTTGCATGCCCTTAGTGTTTTGTTCACCTCTGTGTGGTGGGGTCAAATTGGGCATAATTCCTGCAGTGTGTCCCCAGTGTTGTCCCCCGTAGTGCTATGGGTCAGTGAGGGATGTTGTGTCTCATGGTGGGGCCGGCCCTATGGCCCTCTCTGTGCATTGGCTGCTCTGAGCAGGAATATCATCCTCAGGGCTTGGTGGGCCAGGTGTGCTTCGCTTGTTATCGGTCCCCCTCTCCCCTCGTTGGCTCCTGTGTGCTCTGATCAGACACGTCCCTCTCCCTGAGCTGTAGCTTCAGTGCTGCTGCCTCTGAAATGAAGTCTTCTGGGGAGAGGCGGGGGCAGGCTACAATCTCTGACCTTCATCAGCAAATGCTTCAAGTACTCCTCACTTTCAGCAAGCAAGGTTATGTCATCTGTTTATTGCAAGTTGTTAACAAGCCTTCCCTCAATAATTCTTCATATAATCCAGCCACTGTGATGATCTGTTAAGCATACAGACTGAACAAGTATGGTGAAAGGATTCAACCCTGATACATGCCTTTCTTGAGTTTTAAGCCATGACCATATTCCCTAGTTCTATTCCTACAGCTGCCTCTCGATCCCTGTACAAGCTCTGAATGAGCACAATGAGGTGCTCTGGAATTCCCATCCTTCTCAAGGTCATCCACAGTTTGTTATGCTCCACACAGTCGAATGCCTTTGCATAGTCAATGAAACACAAAGTAAACGTTTTTCTGGTATTTTCTACTGACGTCCGCAATGATATCCCTTGCTCTACATCCTCTTCTGCATCCGACCTGATCTGGCAGCTCCCCACCAGTGTGCTGTTGAAACCATTGTTAGATGTTCGTAACTAAAACTTTTACTTGTGTGTGATATCAATGATATCGTCCTATAGTTCCAGCATTCTGTTGGGTCAATCTGGGAACCCAACAGAATGGTCTGGGAAAGAGACCAGCAAGCTGCATGTTGAGGACCCTGTGTCTTCCCCCTCCCTCCCCTTGTCAGTTCACAACACTATTTTGAGAAACACTGGCATCTGCCCAGGAATATAATGGGCACATGTCCACATGAGAAGTTGGTACCTAACTATAACAAAATCAGTTTCCATTTTTCTTTTTACTGGTTGACATCTCTTCCTAATACAAAAAGCACCGAAACCAAACCGTTGCTTCACTTACTCACTGGGTAATCTCTCTGGATCTGGCCGAGAAAAGTACCCTGACTTTAAATGGAGCCTGTATACGTGGGCCTGATGTTTGGACACACACACACCATCCATGTATCCTGTTATCAGACAAGACATGCACGGTAAAAATTAAATTGACTGAACCAGCAATAATAGCTGTTTATCTGGCAAGAAGAGTGACCCTGGCTGACAGAACTGTCAGGCTGGCAGACAGCTGGCCCGAGTCCAGGCTCCCACACACATCTATCCTTGTTTGATGCGTAAGCTAATAGCATTCTGGATCTATATCCTGTCCACTCCTCAGCCAGCTCCTCTCCCCCACTCCCTCCGGTAGCATATTTTAACAAGAAACTGAAACTGAATATGTCTGCGTGTGACTAAATGAGAGTCTTCTTGATCCTGCTGTTTTAAAACCTTTATGGTCATTACAAATACAAGATATTCCTTGCTAGAGCCAATAATGAGACTCAAGTGGCCAGCCAATGGACGTAAAGAATTCAAAGACCCCTGGTTATCACCAGTGGAGAATGGAGGCACGCCTGTGTCACTTACAGGCGGGTAGAATTGTGTGATGTCTAATTCACTTTTTATTATAAAGTGAGATGCAATAAATCTTCATTTCATTGCTGGCAGAATACAGTGAAGAAAAACAACCAGACACACATTCTCAATTACAGTGACCTTTATGGAAAGATCCTATTAAATATTAGCTTCCCTTCCAACACTTTGCCACCTGGCAGTAAACAGTCTATTCGAGCAGGTGAACACAGGAGGAAAAGAACAGCAATTCGGGCTACCAAATTACATGCCACCGACACACAGTGCCGCGAACTTAAGTGAGTATGCCACAAATGTGAGGTGACACAGTTGGGTGGAAGGAAAGTGATGGAAACAAATGCAGTAGAGACGTATATATTAAGGAAGAGCAGAGTCTCTGGAAAGCCCATTAGGTTAAGGATCAAGAGCGCTGGTGTCTAGTTCCAGTTCCAAGCACTATTAAATGCAAGTCTCCATCCTTCAGTCTCCTCACATGTCAGACGAGGACATGAACCATACCTGCTCTACCTTGCAGAGTTGCTATTAAACTAGCACACTATTCAATTGTGAGTATAACTAAATTTCCTGAAATACATAAAATTATCTTTAGGTGATGGGCACAAATTGGCAAGATATGTTCAGCTGCAATTAAGTCTAGGAAAATACTGGTTACCCATCAGCCTTCAGAGAGTCAGAAGATGTGACACCAGGAGAGGATGGGAAGGAAAGGGAAGTTCCTTGGGAATGACTATTCACTCCTCACCCCGTGGAAGCAGCACCAAACTTTGCTGTGTCACAGACGACCTTCTTTCTGCCCACTGCCACCGAGGGGATTCGGAACCAGAGCAGCCCCAGAGGACAGAACAGAACTGCTGCTTAGGGTTTTGAGACTGTAAATCATGATGGGAACAGGCAGCCTCACCAGTGTGGAGTGGCTGGTGGGTTTTAATTCCTGCCCTTGTGGTTAGCAGCATTACACACAGTCTTTTTTCCATAGGAAAACATCTTTATATTTATTTTTAAAAATCATTTTATTGGGGGCTCCATACAGCTCTTATCATCTTTTTAAATGAAGTCAGCCTAACATGTGTCAAACATTATACTACAATGATGTAACAGTCGCACCAAATAAAAGAAAATTTCATTATTCAAACTCACTGTCAAAGAGGTAATGCCAAGAGTAGAATTGTCCCTGTGAGTTTCTGAGACAGTATCTCTTTCCACAAAGAAGTGGTTGGTGGTTTTGAACTATTAACCATGCAGCTAATAGCCCAACATATAACCACTATCCCACCAGGGCTCTGTGGTTCAGTATTAGGGCATCCTGTGATATAATGAATCATATTCATGGTCAAAGTAGAAAATTCATATGCTCACTTTGAGTGAGACAGAATAAAGGAATTAAAAAAAATCTAGCACTATTCCTCATGGACATTTTTCTGGCCTTTTAATCTGGTGTCTCCTTGGCATGAGCTGCTCCTTCCCTGGATATCTATCTGCATGACTCTCCTCCTCATTTCTGTTCAAGTCAAAGGAAACTAACTGAGAATTCTATCTGGACTATCAGTAATAGTAAGGCTTCCCAATGAAATTCTCAAAGAATAAGCAGGTGCATTGTTGTTCCTGGCCTTTTCCTCACTAATACAATTGTCAATTTGCTTAAAACTTCTTCCTAATAAGCCCCTTTAATCATCTGTGTCTTTCAAGCAATCTTGCAAAGATGTCTCCTTTGAAATCCTACAACATAATCGCCCACACCTTCTAAGTTGACTTCTCTGTCTTGAATTTAATTGGCCCAGTTTATTCTCTTAGAAGTCACAGTTTTGAAGGGACTTTGCTTTCTGAGTTATATAGGTAAATCTAAGACTCTGGGGGAATGAAATTTCTTAATATCGCTCTTTTACCTACATCATTGACAATATGAGTGCTTACAGTAAAAGGTGGTGAAGAAACTAGATGTGTCCAGCTATCAAAAAGAATAGCATCGGGGGCCTAAGTGAGTTGTTAACTAAGTCTACATGGATGAAGCACACTAGCACACGTGATCCAAGGATTGTAAATAATAAAAGTCATCAGAGGGAATGGTATCAGAGCTTCAATGGTTAATATCTGATTTGTAGAAGGCTATGGACGGCTGTGGAAGCCCAAATCCATTTGTAGGTCCCAACATGGACTAGGCCTCTGTGAATCATCTCTGAACACAGGACAGGGATGTAAATAGCTTTGTTATCAGACAGAGAGCATTGTAAAGTCAATTTTGGTAGAAATAGTTAGGTTAAAGTGTAATTATCATTTGGTCTCCCTTTTCACCCATTTAAGAGTTGTGCCTTAAAAAAAAAAAGTGGAGAGAAACACATGAATTCAGCCTGCAGTGAATACTCTTCTGACCGTAGATCAAGGCTGCATTCACAGTGCATTAAAAGTGGATCATTGCAGATGCAGTTAGGTTAAAGTTTAACACTTTATCATTAGCTCTCCCTATCTGGCCCATGTATAGTCTTCTTCCACCCGTGTCTGGACTTCAGACACAGTTTTGTCATTGGTTGGCTCGTCGCTAACGTCTTCCTGACCTCCCTTGAAATTTCTGCCTCATCTAAAAGCTGCTGTTTCACACGGGGTAGCATTCTCTTAAACCTGTTACAAAGCACTGATGGTTTGGGAAGATGTTCAACTGAGTTTTGTTGTTGTTGTTTTATAAATTAGCTTTGACTTCAAAATCCTTTTCCCATGGCACTAAAAGCATCTATCTTTTCCCTCCTTAAGATGCCGCAGTGAAACTAAGACAAGTGTAATTACTGAGAGTCATTGTCTATAGTCATCTGCTGATAAGCAACATGTTTTCAAATGTTTTGTTTGGAATAAACCAGTGCATATCTAAATTGGAATACTAATAGTAATACTTCTTGACTTATTTGTAGTTCAACTTACATAAATTCATACATGCAGTTCAACTCCAAGGAAAACAGTACTAAAATTTACCTTGGTAGGGAGTGGTTACTACATAGCTTAAAGTCACAAAATGTTACAAGAATAAGGAGAAAAATTCTGATAAAAATAATGAGGGTAGGCAGCCATACCATAGTGGAAACCGTTTGATAGTTTGATACCAAAACTTAAAAAGACCAATTCACAGAACTGAACAGAAAGCCCAACAATTGGTTAAAATACATATAGAAATGGCATGTGTATGATAAAGGTGGCCGTTGAGTTGATTCTAAGTAAATTCTGACTCCTACTGACCAGACAGGACAGGACATGGCGCAGCGTTGCCCCACAGAATTTCCAAGGTCAGGATCCTGGTGACAATGAGGTCGGTCTAGGCATGGGGCTTCTAACTACAAGGTCAGTCAGCAATTTGCAGCCACCAACATTCCATAGAAGAAAGCTTTCCGCTGAAGCAAAGACTGAGTCTCTGAAATCCCAGCTGGGGCTGCTTCGAGCGGAATCAACCTGATGGCAGCGGGCGAAGGGGGGTGTAATCTTCACGGTGGCGGACAGACACAGCTTTCGTTCATGGAGCAGTTGTGGGTTCAAACCTTTCGGCTATCAGACGAGCAACTAGCCAGTGCACTAGCAGGGCTCCTTAGGAAAGGTGGCATTTCAAGTCAATAACAAACACACTCTCCAATAAAAGGTGCTGTAACAAACGGTTAATAATCTGGAAAGAGGCAGAGGGAAATATCTCAATCTGATGACAGTTTAAAAACAGAAACAAACAAAGGCTTTAGTGAGGGCGGGAGAAAACAGGAAAGATGCCAAACACAAAGTAAAAAATGACTGGGAAATATTTGCAATGATGTTAAATGGTTAACCTTTAAAAAATATTTTACCATATGAAAAGATGTTCAATAATTTTAAATGTAAGTAAAAACGATTTGTAAGTTGTCACCAAACAATTGGCGCAAATAAAAGTACTAGCATAATCCCTTAGTAAGGATGAATGCACGTGGATAAATTCATTAAAAAGTCTCTTTGGAGGAAAATGTGGCAGTATTTACACAAATTTTAAACTGCAAATAGCATTTGAGTTGACGATTCTATTTCTAGAAGCTTTGTAGGTGTGAGTAAAAAATGTCTGCCTAAGGATAGTAATGCCCTTATTGTTTGTGAAAGTCAAAGACTCGAAACGGTGTAAATGCCCATCAAGAGGGTAATGGTTTAGAAGAGTATTATACAGCTATAAAACCAAAAGCCAAATGCACTGCCATCCAGTCGATGCCAACTCATAGGTATTACATAGGACAGAGTAGGCCTGCCGCTGTGCTCTTCCAAGACGGTGACTCTTTATGGGAGTAGAAAGTCTCCTCTTTCTCCTGAGCAGTAGCTGGTGGTTTCAAACTGCTGACCTTGTAGTTAGCAGCCCAATACATCTCTCTCTCTCTCTCTCTCTTATCTATCTATCTATCTATCTATCTATCTATCTATCTATCTATCTATCTATCTATCTATCTATCATCTATCTATAAAACTCAGCCTAACACAAGAAGGAATGAGCACAGCTTGGTTTCTAAAGACCATTCTCCAATGAAAGAAGTAGTTAATTCCAGGGGTTGGGCAAGAAGAATTTATATGAGCCTGGAACATTCTGTAGTGTCAGAAATTAAGGAATAAACAAATGAACGAAAGAATAAATAAAGTAGGTCTGATAAAAGAAGTCAGTGGCTATTCTGAAGATTTCAGTGACCAAAACTGGAAAAATTTTAGCAAAAAAAAAACCAAAGACAGTCTTGGATTATAACCATAGAATAAATATCTGACAGTGTACACCAATTAAGAAATACCTGAAAAATAGATATATGTGGGAAAGGAATACATGTAGAAGAAAGAAAGAAAATGGAGAAGCACCACTGGGCAAAGTACTTGCTGCAGGCAAGATTCACCCATAGATGCACAAATTAAAGAGAAAAACTCTGAGGATCTGCAGTTTAACAAATATACAACACCTAAGATCTACATTCATTCACCACATATGGTATGATAGTGAGTTTACAGTGCAGAGTCCTTGAGACGCTACTTCAACCAAGCAACCAACGTCAACATAACCGGTAATAAGAATGTTATCTTCAAGCACAAGAATTATCGGACAAACCAAAACTGAGCTAATGTTTATAAAATAACTTACAAGATCTTGAGAAGGCAGGCGGTCAAAACAGCCAGTGCCATGCTCTTTTCATGTCACTGAACATGCCAATTTCTCTACTGAACCAAATAAACAACTATTCCCTTACTTGGAATATGCTGGAGAAACCCAGTACGGGTTGTCTTCGGCTGCTTTGGCATGCCGCAGAATGGCTTCCCGAGGATTGCTGTCATCAGTCTTGTCCAAGGCAATGTTTTTCACAATGTATGAGGACAGCGTGCCCCCATGCGTTCCAACCCGGCCACCACGACCTGTTTCAGAGGGAAAGCCAAAGTCAGAAACTGAATGAGCCACGACGGAACTCTGTACCTGACACGACTGAGCATCCTTGTGCTAGATTTAAAAGCACTTGGTGAAGGAATGACATTGTAATTGGGGGCAGAATTGAAGTCCAGGTTGACTGAGTTTTTGTCATTTTCTATAAGGAGTCCTGCTGGTGTCGTGCCTACACATTGGGCTGAAGTACGCGAGCCGCTAGCTTCCTGAAGAAAGCCCGCAATCCTGAGTACGGTCTGTGAGTTCCCGGTGGCCACTGAAATGAACTGCTGAACAACACTAAGCTGCAGGAGGCTGGTTAGGGTAGAGTTGGTAAAGATGTCTAAGAATGGAGGCCAGTCTGAACGCTACCTCATAAATCTGCTTTGGTCTGATGCTCAGTCTTATTCTGCGTTCCCCTCGTGCAATCAGAGGAGGTCAAAGGCTGGCCCATCGCGGGTCTGACGTTTCACATCCATGGGTCTGGCGTTTTGAGCACCCGGGACTTCTCAGACATTGTTTTTGAAACAAATCGATGTATGAAAAGTACTTGAGAAGGCTCCTTTCAGCTTGCATTAATGATGATGACCACCAACCTACCAAGCTCTATTTCTCTTCCCCCATCATAGTTCCAGATAGGAAGAGGCATTTTTATTATTGTGTCTTCGTTCCTTCATTTACATAGTGATGCCCTGTAGGAAGAATTCTACCTGGCCACGTGTATGCCTGAAAAAATTCTGTGGACATGCACATTTGAAAATCAATGACTAAAAATAACAAATAGATGTTGAATGCTATTGTGTTTCAAATATATCTTACGGTTTACTATTTATTGTCCTAGTCTCTCCTGGGTATTATGAGAGAAGGATGCACTGATGTACATATTTTCAGTTGGTAGTACACAGGAAGGATCCCTGGCGGCATGGTGGCTAAGGGTTGAGCTGCTAACAGCAAGGTCAACAGTTCAAAATCAGCACCTCGTTCTTCAGGAGAAAGACAAGGCTTTCTACTCCTGTGAAGAGTTATATTCTCAGAAACCCACAGGAGAAGTTCTTTTATGTCCCATAGGGTTGCTATGAGTCAGAATTGGCTTGATAGCAGTGAGTTTGGCTTGAGTAGACAGAAGCTCCTGGAGGGAAGGGATTTTTCCCTGTTGGATCCCCATCAATTAGCACAATACCTGGTACTCAAAAACATATGTTGTTTTTAAGAATAAACCCGTGAAAAGCCAAACAGTGTTAAAAGACCAATTGCATCATTCAAGATTAGACGGGAGTATAAAGGGCAGAAAGTAATTAATTGCCAAATAACTTGCGTGACCAGTAACTATAATTGTGCTTAGAAAAATGACACCGCTCTTTAGGCTCAGGTGGTTGCTGGGGTCTTTATGGAAGAGATGGGATTTACGCTGAGTTCCCTCTGGAAAAGCTCAGAAGACGATTTTCAATGGACAGAATGGCTTATGTCACAGAAGAAAGTTTAATGAATGTTTGGGAATAGCAATGAACCAAAAGTCATTATCAGATCAGAGTAGGAAAGAAATGGGTGTAAGGCTACAAAGGTGTGTTAGGATCAGACGATAGAGCACCTGAAATCGCTGGAAATGCAATTTTACAGAGGGGAGCTTATGAAGGTTCGGGGCAGCAGTAACATAAAAGTCAGAGGGAGGGAGGGAAGGATAACAACAGAATGTAAGATGAACAGAGGCAGGTGGGAAGGAGAGGAAGTGACTTGAAATAAGGCACCTATTTAGAAAAGTTTTGAAATAGTTCAGGCTAGGATATTTATTATTGAGGAACTTTATTAGGATGGTGGCAGAGAGAATGAAAAAAAACTCTTCGATAGATATGGGAGATTTCTAACACTGAAGAGGCAGACCAAACAGATGCAAGCCCAAAGGTCAAGGTGCAACGAAGGACAAATCAAAACCCATAGGCTTGGGAGATGAGGCAGACGGACCCTAGACAGATAACAGAAAATGGGACTCGGATGAAGGTGTGTACTCTAGTGTAACCAATGTTTTGGGTTGTTTTTTTAACCTCTTTTCTTAAAAACCCTATGAACGTTTATTCATCTTCTGGTGACATGGAATGCTTTCTGTTTTATCAACATGGAACTTTCTGCCTAATTGAGCCCAGATTCTGCTCCAAGTGCCCAGCACTGGGCAGTCTGTCAAGATTCAGGGCAGTGGTTTGAAAACTGGGTTCCAGGAGATTGTGAGTCCCATGGAGGCTCCCTAAAGGGCTGGAGTGGGAGTCCAAGCAAGCAGGGCTCCAAGCTTCCTCTCTACTTTAGCACAGCAGCTTCACTTTCCCACTTTCATCCACGGGGATTCCGCATCAGATTTTGGTTTTAGAAAAGAAGTTCTCTGCTAAAACGAACATGCTTGAAAACGACTATGTGGAAAGCTCTCTGTCAAGACAAATAAGCAACCAGGTCTGCAGTCATCTTCCAATTCTTTCAGTCGCATCCTCCTCCACCCCTCCCCTCCCCTCCCCTCCCCGCACATGCTGCAGGTTACTACTGGGATCCCAGTCACCTGGGCCTGCCACAGGAGGTTCGGGTTTGTGCGACTTCAGGGGATCCAGTCTGTCCTTCTCCAGCTGTTTCCTTGTACTCCGCTGGCGGGGCTCACGGAACATGGGCAGGGCATGAGCTACGAGAAGTCACATTTGAAAAACTTTATTATAGTAATACTCCTTCCATCAAGCACATAGCTCAAGCATGAGTAACCAAAAGATGAAATCAAAGTCATAATGACAGCCCTCGTCTAATAATAAAAGACAGTCTTACTGTAACTAATTAGTCAATTTTGTTTGAGATCAGACTTATTGTTCACCTCTCCTGGCAACTGGTGGCACTCGGGAAACTCCGTTACGTGCTGTCACGGAAACAGTGGTGAGGCTGCCCGTGCCCCAAAGCATGGGTAGCAGTTAAGAGGTAATTTCTGTGGCTCTGAATACAAACAGTTAATGGGACTGGCTCTTGTTTTTTTCTTACACGACCCAAATGTGCAGAATGCCAACAGCTACATGGCCAACAGCTTGCCTGTCAGTGCTGAGGTTTCTTCAGATGTCTCATAAACACTGGAATCACTTCACACGTTTCTGAAATGTGACCACCTCTCAAGAGGAGTTGACAACACTGAGTAACCGGAAGGGAGGAACACTCGGGCCACTGAAACTGGGGTAAAGGTTGCCTTGACTTGGGGGGAGCCGAGGAGGCGCACTCTTGGCATGCTGACTTGATGGGGCCTCACCCCTACGTCTTCTCTAGGGTGGACAAAACACAAGAATAAAAAAGTAGTATTTGAGGGGACAGGAGATTACTGAGGAAATATTAAATAGCTACTTTTATTGAGGGGCGCATCAAAATAACTCCCAAATGTGCTAGGAGGAGGGTCAGGGAATGATAGGCATTTAGAGGGGTTTTAGAACATGAGTGTCGGGGCGGCCTGCAAGGCCTCAAAGCTCTGCCAGGACTGCCCCCAAGCCTCTAGCCTGCTGCCGGCTCCCTGGGCCAGGAGCCTACCACTCCCCAGGAAGATATGCTGCGCTGAGGGAGGGGAGCTGAGTAGCTCAGCCACCCGGCACTCTGTTGGGCAAGACGGCACAACAGTATTTTTAGGAGGGGGGAAAATAGCTTTTCACTTCAAACGGCTGGAGGAATTCAAGTAGGCCGCGTGTAATTACATGAGCTAGACTAACGGTTATGACACCAATTTTAACACGTCTACTCCGATGAAAAGTATCATGGGATCCCTTTACTGATCATAGGCGCCAAGGTACTTGGTCTTATATGAGACCCACCACCAGGGAGAAAACCCAGCAGCAGAGCACCCCTGGGCTGCGGACTGCCTCAGAGGCGTCTGTTGGTGCCTGGGGAAAGGATGTCCAAGACTGCCTTCCTAATTACCACCTGTGAGAGGCATCACCTGCTGCAGGTGTAAGACTGGGGTCTGGGAAATACAAGTAGGCCAGACTGACCAGACTGTGTGGCAAACCTGAGAGAAGTCGCCCGCACCCTCTGTATTCGGTTTTATGTATGGCCATCTTGGGATCAGTCAATCATAGAATTTCACTGGGACCTGGAAGAGCTCCTTAGTGTGCCCTCCTCCCTTTCCCGATGAAATCCTGTCGTTCAACATCACACTGCCACTCGGCAGTAGCTGGATAAGGCCAGCGCTCTTTCATGTTTATTCCTGGAATGGACTGATGTGCTTTAAAAGCCTGTGATGAAGTAATGCATTAGTCTCAAACAGGCTTTTCCTTTGGGGTTCAAAGTTTCATGAACTAACCCTGTCTGAATGATAAGTCACAGAAAGCCAAAGGGCTTAGCGATTATATGACTGGCAGTCCCGACCACATGAATGGGATGTTTTATGATAAAAGCCTAGACCTGGGGGACTTCTGTCCCTAAAGCCATGCAATCGGCGCCACACAAGAGCAGAAAAGTGACCCAACTGAGAAGCCATGTGACAACTTACGAGTGATAATGTAGTCCTGGGTTAGAGTCTCGGCTTGCTTCGCCTTCCGCTGTGTCTTCACCACACATAATTTTGCTCCTCTATGGGAAGTAAAAGCAAATTATTTACTTCACTTGGTCTCAGAAGCAGAGAGTTTTATGTTAAAAGTACAGAGCTTGTCGGGAACACACTCTGTGTGTGACTCTAACTGGGGGCAAACGACAGGACCTCTAGAGGTTACACTTACAGAAAAGCCAGTCTGCCCTTCCATGGTTTCAGCCAAGGGACAGGTTTAGAGAGATAATAGGGTAATGGGACTCTAGCTAAAAAGCAACTTAACATGTCAAGATCTTAAAAAGACCTAAGAAAAATCCCCCAACCGTTTCACATTAAAGGCCACAGGGTTCACATTGTAGCTTGTGGCCCAGTTGAAAGAGACTTGGGTGGTCTATATCCCAAGTGGCATGTATCCATATCTCAAATGTAAGATGAGAGCCCAAGCGTCTGAAACTGGGTCTGACTGGTGGAGGTGCAAAGGGGCTACAGCCCCAGAGTGTGTGGGACTGGCCCGAACTGTACCGGGAACATCAACACGGCAACATGGAGCTGCCCCTTTCAGAAGAAGCAAGCACAAATGAGCGCGTTCCTCAAGACAGGCCCCATAGACAGCGTCTTCAAAAGAGTACGATTAAACAGGGTCATCATTTTCTCAAGTAAAACAGACCACCTCTCATCCTAATTATATGACCATTTTAAATTTCTTGATTAAAAAGTCAATAAAATCCTATTTATTCCTATATACCTCATGATATACCTTTATTTTCTAAAGCAAGGGGTTCCAACCTAGTCCAGAAAGCTCTGCAGGAAGTCAGGGTTGCAGGCTTTCAGTCAAAGTCAGATTACGGACAGTGACGCTTCAGCAGTAGGGACCGCTTTCCAGTCTACAGAAAGGCTGCGGGGCTCTGACACAGACTCTCATGAGGTCTCAGTGCATGCCGTATGTGGGTCTAACACCAGCGAAGCAAGACAGCCTCGGGGCTGTAAAGATTGGGGGGGAGGGGGGGGAGACGACTCCAGAGAAGTCAATCACTGTATCTCAACGACTAGCCTCCTTTGTGGGATGGTAGTGCACATTCACCTCTGAGCCCAGGAAAAGGGAAATAACGCAGGGACCAACTGCATCCCTGGGAATGTTTGGGGACCTCTGGACACAGTGGTTTTCACCATTCGGGGAGGGCAGAGAGATGATGGGGAGCACTTGGGCTGTACACACGCACACCCCTCCCCTTTCCCTCCCTCCGCCGACAGACATCGGCTTTGCCAAACCTCTAAGCCTGCCTCTGGGGAAAGCCCAAACAGAAAATGAAGGAAACGGAAAAGCCCTTTTCATTTCCTGTGAGTGGCCAGGCCCCTGCTTTGTTAATCCTCCCCATGCACCACTGCTAATGCCACTGCCCAGGGTGGTATGCAAAGTGGGCAGGCTTCCCCAGCCCTGGCACTCAACTTTTCAGCTAAAGAGCTGCAAATCCCCAGGAAACTTTCCCTCGGAGTCCTGTATAGATCAAGGGCCACATCCAAATCCTCTCTAAAATACAATCCTCTACCAGCTGCATTTTCTGCAAGGGTGGATCCCCATCAAAGGGAGAATAAATAAAAGCAGGGGAAATAAATAAAAGGGCTCCCCTTCACAGCCCCCCCCTCAGTTGTTGTCATCCATCTAAAATAAGAAATACTTAAGAATACCTCTGACTTCTGTTGGGGTCATAATACACTTTAGCCAATCCATTTCCAGTTCCAACCATGATCTGGTTCAGCTTTGGGTGCCACAGGCAGCGCACAACACTCTGCAAAGGAAAGGAAAAGCAAGGCAGGGGTTAACTGGAGAGCCCAGCTAAGCACAGACACCTCGTGATGTGGATGAACATGGACCTGGAAGGTTTCGTCTACGTGAAATAAATCCATCACAAAGGAACAGAGTTTGCATGTGTGCGCTCCTATAGAAAGTCGAGGAGAGATTTACACACTCGGGGGAAATCGATCGCTGCCAGGGACAGGAGGGGAGGAAATGGCCAAGTGCATAATGGAAGCCTCATTGCTTTGGGCGAAGAAAAGGGCAACCGACAAGAAAGGGCAATCCGCACAATATTTCTAAAGAAAAGGAAGCCACAGTGAGGTGCACAAGAGTTCGAGCAATCTAAAATATATAGGATCTACAGGCTACATAGGCAATATGTTTGCCTATAGGCAATACAGGCAGTCGGGCAAGATGAAAAGGCAAAAGGGTTGACACTCATTCCTTCATGAAATACATTTGTGTGTGCTCTACACATACTCATGTTTATAACTGAGCGAGACAAAGGATGTGTGCATGTATGTAAACTGTGTGTGTGTAAACTTTCTCCTGCTATGGTTGTAAGTACGTAAACTTCTTAGCCATAGCCAAACACCTTGAGGGAATGAGTCACTGGGTGTGAGGCTGGGGATCACAGCCACAGAGGGCATCAAGGTCAGCTGGCACAGCATAGTCCACAAAGACAGCATTCCATGCCCTTTGGTGAGTAGTGACTGGCATCTTAAAACTTGCAAGTGGCCATCTCAGATGCAGCTATTGGGCTCAGCTCACCCAGAGCAAAAAGAGGGAAGAACATCAAATATGCCTGGGAACAATTCATCCAACAGGCTAATGGACCAGGAGAACCCCAGCCTCCCAGACCCTGAGACCAGAACTAGACGGTGCCTGGCTTGTCACCAATGCTGGCTGCTCTGAATGGGATCACAATTGAGGGCCCTGGATGAAGTGGGAGAGACATCTGAAACAAACTCAAAATCATTTAAAAAAAAAAAAAGGCTTAGAGCCTCTGAAAATATGGCACTTGGTTTATCTTCAGACCTGACTGCACTCACCTCCATGGTCAAACAACAGGCTAGCAGCAGGCAGGTGTGCTCTCCTTAGCTCAAGCATAGGAGGAGAAAGGGGCAGCATGTGCCCAGGGAAAACGCTCAGATGACAGGAACGAGCAGGAAAGGGAGTGCACTGTGACTTTCGGGGACTGCAGTCAACGTCATGAAATAAAATGTGCAGGAATGGTTATCCAATTTGTTCTGTATATTTTCACTCAAATCACAGTAAACTTTATTTTTAAAGGACTCAAGTTAAGATGAAAGAAGCCTTCTTTATATTTTACTGGCTAGTTTAATAAGTCAAGTCTTTAAGACACTCTCTATTGAACTATATAGTTGCTTTATTGAGGTGAAGTTCCATTCCATTGCTTATTATCTATGTGATACCTTATAAAATTTTTTTTTAAATAAAAAGTTCCCATGTGGCATCACTCCCCCTTACTTCCTGACAGTCTTGAGACCACAAAGTCAGCCTTGCCCAGCCCCACTGCCACATGAGGCTGCCATCATGGACTGCTGAACCCACATAACTCAGTTATGCCGATCACTACATCGATTTAGATCTCAGTTCTTCAAGCTTTTACACACAATATGTCCCTCTGGACAGTAGATTGAGGCCAGGTGGTTATTGTTTTTAGTTCAGAGAGATCCAAATATCGTGAAGCTTTTTCAGGAACCACACCTATTTGTTGGCATTTAATAACTCTCTGCCTCTGAGATAAAACAGCAGGGCAAGAGAACACTTGACATTAACCTGAAGAGAAAGCTACTTAAGAGCAGGCTCCCTGGGCATTATGATCCTCAGAACTCATTGCTGGTGAGGAAAATACGGGTGCTCCCGAGTCAGCGAGGGTCAAGAGCTCTCCATGAGAATGTCAGCCTGTGTCTAGATTTTGTCTGCAGAGGGGGAGGGGGAGACAGTAGGGGCAGAATTAAGGGAAACAGAGGACCCCACAGTTGGTAGGTAGAAACACCATGTACTGGCAGTTTTTGTTTGTTTGTTTGTACTGGTAGTTTTTGTGGCAGCATAAGGAATGACTGATATACCACATCGCTGCTTATTAGGAACATATTACATGCCTAACAATGTCCTGGATCCTCAGCTAAGAAAATGGTGTCACACTGTCATCGCTTTGCTAGTTTTACAATGAAAACCACGGAACTTCTGTCTGCCTCAACGGCATATCTTTGTTGTTGTTTTTCTCTAACCATCCCGCACTTTGGCCAAGAAAGAATTATCTGGACATCTGAGGTCCCGTTTTACAGAAGTTCTGGCTCTCGCGTTTGGTCAAATAGCTACACGTCCTTCCTGAGATTCCTGAGGAACTAGGTAAAATTTGTAGAAGATGCTACAAGAGTTCTACAAGACAATGGAACGGCTCCGTGAACTTGTGGAAGGCCCGTGTCCCTGCCTGACAAGCTCCTAGAGGAGCGGTTCTTCCGGGAGCAGGATTAGTCAGTTCTCTTCTTGCTTCTCCAAGTCTGGCTCATCAGTCTAAGACTGCTGGCTCTCAGCTGTTTTCAAGTGAGCAGGGTCAGCCTGGCAAAGGCCCTCCATGTGGCCTGATGAAGCGCTGCACTGCTGAAGAGGGCTGAGATAGTCACTGACTGCCACTGTGATTAACAATGGCGCCACCTGCCCAGTCTGTAGAGGAGGGAAGTTAAATGGGCAAGGTTTCATAATTTTCTATTTTCATTCCGCTAAGATGATAAAATATAACTTACTGCGTGAATATTAACAGACACATTGTAAATCATATTTAGTTTGACAGGATTTGATGGGGTATGCAGGTTGCTCTATGAATGTACTTGTGGGAGCGATATCATAAAAGTCACATTTTGTCCAAGCAGAACTGCTCCTGATTGTACGATGGAATGAAGCATAGCACATAGCTCAGGGAATGCAAAGTGCGGCTTGACTTTCAGGTGCTCTGTCACTGAGACTCATTTGATAGCCATGCCTCGACCGCTGGACAGTTCCAGAGGGTCGCCGCCAGTATATGGAAATATGAGGAGACTTACAAGTATAACTCTTTGAAACTTAACTAGATTCGATTCACCTTGGCCAAGATTCATCTCCTTCATTCTTGGTTTGAATGAGCTGTGCCTCAGGCCACCTAATTAAAAATGATAGGCCCAACTCCCCTTACTTTTACCCTCTCTTTTCTCATAGGATGAATACCCCCTGAAGGTACTGCATAACTGACTTACAGATTTTGTTTATTATCGGTCTCTTGCGCTAGAGCAGCGGTTCTCAACCAAAGGGGTGGAATGACCCTTTCACAAGGGTTGCCCAATTCATAACAGTAGCAAAATTACAGTTAGGAAGTAGCAACAAAAATAATTTTATGGTTGGGGGGGTCACCACCACATGAACGATCTTAAAGGGTGGCGGCGTTAGGAAGGTTGAGAACCACTGCACTAGAATATATATATATATATATATATATATATATATATATATATATATATATATATATATATATATATATATATATATATATATATATATATTCCACATAAGCTCTTGATTGGCTTTGTTCGCAAGTGCAGAAAGGCTTATACCAGTGCCTGGTACACAGTAAATGTTTGCTGAAGGAAGGACAGAGCAATAGTCTACCCAGGACTAACTGGAGAGCTGTGCTAAGTAGTCAGAGACAATGTTCTGGTTAGTACCATTACTATCCAGGAAGGTAATTTGATTTCTCGAGATCATTATTATACTCCAGTGACCTTCTAATGAGCTAGCTCTCAGGTCCTAGGAAGTAGGGTGTACATAAGGCAGAGAGCAAGAACCACAGAAGATAGGAATCTGGGCAGAGTGAGAGGGGCTCCCAAGTGGCCTCAGGACTATCTTTTCAGAACATAGGCTTAGAGCTAGTGCTCTTCGTTGGTTCTTGAGAGGTGTGGATAAGCAGTCTAAAATTACTGGTTCTCAAATATGTTTTCAAGTGAGAAGGGTGCAGAATTGGCCAAGGTCCACAATGTAGGCCTGATAAATTCCAAGACACCCAGCCAAATCGGCATTTTCCAGGGGCAGCAGGTTACTGTTACGCTCTCACTCTATGCCGAGGGTGTTAATGTTAGAGAGAGAGGCACTTGCCCAGGCCAACTGACCAATATCTGATTGCTTTCCAGGGAGTCCAAGCTCAGAGCACTGAACCTCACTCTTGTGTACATCCCTTGGCCACCAGAACTCTGGACAAGCCCAAGACAGGCCAGCGTAAGCCCTTATGGAGAAGTATAGCTACTTTTCTCTTCCCCCCGAGGCAGGGAGAAGGCCCACCTAGAAAGGATCCATTTAAAGCCATGGTTAATGACAAGATCTAGAGAGGTCACCATCTCTAGAGGTCACTTTTGTTTTTCTGAGTTGTATGTAAGTAAGTCGATACCCATGTAGACTCCTGGAACTAAACAGTCATTCTGGAGCTCCATCCACTGCAGCAGTGAGTCACCACAGCAGCCAATGAGCAGTCTGGCTTTCAGCAAAGGAAACTTAAGATTTAATTTGGTTATTAATCAAATAGTACAGGGATTCTAAAACACAGAATGAAGAAACAGAATTCAAGGTCAAAGGTGGGTGGCCCTTTTTTGTTTAATAATATTTATTGTGTGTGTTTAGCTAACCTTTGTAAACTTTGCAACTAATGCGGCTCCACACTTTGCCTGTCAAGGAAATGCATCTTATGGCTAAGGGCTGGCCCTCTGCCAAGGCAAACAATCCCTGAGCTGTGGCGGGCCTGGGAGAAGCAGAGCTGCCACGCCGCTAACTTGTTAAACACATATAATGGACTTTACTTCACACCAGTGGGACACGTGCCTGTGAGAAGCCCTAAGACCCACGAGCTGGGAATGCTTAGAAAGGGTGCATCCACTCAACCAAGCATCTGCCAAGACTTCCTTCCACCATGCTCTTAGAGAGCTGCTTCTCTCGTGGGCCACCTGACTCGCTCGCTCAGACCAGCTGGCTGACTATGCAAATGAGGGGAATGAGGGAACGTGAACACACTGGGCCCAAAGACACAAGTCACAGCTGGAGATCTGCAAGGATCTAAAGTGTTCATATGTTCTATTAGGAGAACACTGACGCTCAAAATGGCAGAGAAAAACAAGTGACCTGCCCTTGGTTTCTGAGACTAACTTTTTACGGCAATAGACATCTCGGTCTCTCTGGAGGCGCCACAGATGGGTTCAAACTGCTGACCATGCAGATCGCAGCCCAATCCATAACCAATACACCACCAAATGAGAAAAGGCTGTTCTAATGTTTAAAAAAGAAAAAAGAAAATCCTGAAATCAGGCTGTATATTTAATATGGGTCTTTTTGTCATTAAATTTGCCTCATTTGACAGCTTTCCCCCAGATCCTGGATGCTTCCTCCCCCCAACTATCATGATCCGAATTCTACCTTGCAGGGCTGGATAGGGCAGAGGTTGTACACAGGTGCATAAGGGAGCTGGAGGCACAGGGAATCCAGGGTGGATGATACCTTCAGGACCAAGGGTGTGAGGGGCGATGCTGGGAGAGTGGAGGGTGAGTGGGTTGGAAAGGGGGAACTTATTACAAGGATCCACATGTGACCTCCTCCCTGGGAGATGGATGGCAGAGAAGGGGGGGAAGGGAGACTCCGGATAGGGTAAGATATGTCAAAATAACAATGTACAAATTACCAAGGGCACATGAGGGAGAGGGGGAGGGGGAGGGGGGAAAAAAAGAGGACCTGATGCAAAGGGCTTAAATGGAGAGCAAATGCTTTGAGAATGATTGGGGCAGGGAATGTATGGATGTGCTTTATACAATTGATGTATGTATATGTATGGATTGTGGTAAGAGTTGAATGAGCCCCTAATAAAATGTTTAAAAAAATTTTGCCTCATTTGTTCTTATACTAACCTACTTCATCTTACATGTGGGTCCACGAATGGCTAAGATGAACTCTGTTTCAGCATTGTGATAGTCAAATTTTGTGTCAACTTAATAATCTCCTATGGGTAATCAACTTCAAAATGTGATCTGCTATGAGCAGCCAATCAGTTGTGAGAAGATTTGGATGGAATGGAGCACCCTTACTCAGGCCATAGCCTTGATTCAATTGAAAAGAAGTTTCTTTGGGGATGTGGTCTATTTCCAACACAAATACTGTGGGAAAGCTTGCTTGCTTTTAGCTGGCTGATGGGTTCCTCTGGCTCTTTGGACTTAAGCCAATGGACTGCCATACTGCCTACTGATTCTGGGAGATGTCAGCGACCTTCAGGCTTTAGATTCATTATCTCCGCAGCCATAAGCCTGAACTACTGACCTTGGATTAATCCTTCTTAGCAGCCACCAGCCTGGGGTCTTCCTGCTGATCATCAGTCTCATGGCAACATGTGTCAGAAGACTGTAGCCTAGACTAAGGTGACCAGATTTTAACATTGGCAAAGCGGGATACCATTGACAAATCTCATATCCTGGTGAAATAGCCACATAGCAGTCAAAAACTGTATACCCTAGCTTGTCGTGCATTCTTTCCAAAAATCGGACTTTTTAAAAATGCTGTGGGATGCAGGAAAAATTGTTAAAAAGCGGGACGTCTAGACTGACATCTGATCCATGGACTTGGCATTAATGGCTGCTATAACCATGTGCGTAATTTTCTTCATATACATTTATCTCCAAATATAAATATATTAATGTCACTGTTTCCCCCCCGAGATACCCCGGTCTAAGACAAGCACAAAATTAGGTTTTAGTCTTTTCAACCAGAGTCCACATTCATCTTGGCATTGGGATGGCAGGGCTCAAAACTGGCTGCTCAGCGTGTGCAGCCACTACCAATGAAAGTGGGCGTGAAGATCACACGTGCAACGACCACAAGGAGTTATAGGCTCCTAATGTGCAATCTCTCTTCCTGCATAGTCTGACAAAAGGGGACAAATAGGCTGTGTAAGAAGACAGACCCACAGAAGAACACCGGTCAAGATTCGGAAATAGCAATGTGGGACTCAGCCCTCAACAAAAGTAGAAAGGCTGCAGAAAGCCCCCCAGATCATTGATTTCTGTGGGTTTTGTTTGCTTGTCCACTTCCAGTGAAATGCTGGAAGAGCTAGTCAAGGGGCTGGCTGGGGAGAAAGAGGAAACTAAAGGAAGAAGAATCTACGTTTTGGGACATGGTGGGAATCAACAGACAGCTGAAACTGTCTACCATTTATTGTACCTGAATCCTCACAGCAATTCTACAAAATCAGCAACTTTATCCCCATTTCACAGACGAAAAAGCTGGGGCTGTAGGTGGGGAGGTGACTTTTCCAAGTATGTAACTGTTGCACACTGAAGGTGGGATCAGAGGATGTATTGTTTTTGACATTCATGCTCACTCTGATCCACTTCTCATCCACGCAAAGCCCTCATGTGTACTCCACACCACTACCACAGCTACTACCACAGCCCTCATGTGTACTCCACTACCACAGCCATACAAAGCCCTCATGTGTACTCCACACCACTACCACAGCCATACAAAGCCCTCATGTGTACTCCACACCACTACCACAGCCATACAAAGCCCTCATGTGTACTCCACACCACTACCACAGCCATACAAAGCCCTCATGTGTACTCCACACCACTACCACAGCCACTACAAAGCCCTCATGGGGAAGACGAGTGAGGAAGGAAGACGGGCCTGGAAGCCTATTAATCATTTCCAAACTTGTCTTACCTAGAAGTAGAAAGATTAACAAGTTTACACTAAAAACACAGTATTCTGAAAACCGTAGAGGAAAAAAGCCCACACGTCTCCAGTTCACACACACGACAATAAAAGAACCCAGGGTCTGTGCAGGATCTTGGGTGTCTGAAATGCAAGCACTCAGCGCCCATCCTCTCCCTTACTCTACTTTACATGACAAAGGACAAGAAGCCCAATAGCCTTCATAACTTTCTACCTTGAATATGATTATGTTGAAACTCCATTTCCTGATCCTTCCCAGCTGCTGACCTACACTGTAAACCAAACTCCATCTGGTTTCTAGATGTTTGGTTTTCATCACACGGTACAAGAATAGATAAGCTAACCCACGAATTCCTTGGGACAACGAACACTTCTCTGAATTTCTAAATAAAGAGTCTTACACCTGTCTGTGAGGGAGCTGGTCACATGAATTTTCCAGACTATGGGCCTCCTCTGTGCTGTCTAATACAATCAGATGGCCATGTGCATGCTGACTTGCAAGGCTGGGAGCCCAGTTCCAAAACAAATAAAAAGCAAGCAGATGAAATTGGGAAGGTACTAGGGGAAAGAATGTTCTTCAGTTTTCTACAGGTCTGAGTTATCTTTCACAGTGAAAGAGAAATGGTTTTCTACATGAACACAGTGGGCCAGGGAGACAGATGAGGAAGATGAGAATTGCTTCAACATTTCCAGGCAATTTGTCCTGCCCTTATTCCTCCCACTCTCTCTCTCTCTCAAAGTCAGACTTTCCCCCAACACGAGGATAGCTCTGCACCACCCAGGGGACCTCCAGGCTTGGCCTCAACGGCCTCATCCCTCTCAAGTCCAGGAAGCCGATGTGGTGAATAAGCCTCAGCCTCCTCAACATCTATCTGATCTCCACGGAGACATCCCTTGAGTAGAAAAGATTACGGAGCCATTTTTTCTGCCTGTTTAAGGAAGCATTTATCTGTCCTTTGCTTCTCCACTCCACCCTACCCCAGCTCCATGGGAGCACTACTCTGAAGTCAGACTTGTAGCCACTGTCATTCTTTGTCAGATGTCTTCTCTACCCAGCCCTGCCCAAATAGTTGCTTCTCTGATCAATCAGAGAGAAGTCTGGGTGGAGAGAAAGAACCCACAACATCACAAGCACTTTTCTAAATGGAGGAAAGACTGCCCAAATCAAAACTGGGGCAAGGGAGGCTCTCTACCTGGCGTGTAATCATTTGTTACAGATGTGAGGATCCAGCATGGTAAAAAGTGGCATCTAATTATCAAATTAATTTCCAGCAAACCCATGGCAAATGCATTAATTAAAATCAATTCATTTACAGCCTATGCTCTAAAATTAAGGTAACCACTGAAGCAGCAAAAATCTGGAACCTCGTAGTTGTCCTTGGCACTAAATGAATCACATCTGTGTCTGATAATAAACTTGCCTAAAGAATTTTCATCACAAGGGGGAAAAAAAGCTCTCCGAGACAATGGAACGTCTCTTGGGTAAGAAAATTAAATACAATTTTCTTCATCTAATTCAAAACACTAAAGGTTAGTTGCCTCCAATTCTGTTGTTTGAGAAAGATTTACAAAGGCAAAGAAAGCCCTAATAATGATGGGAGAAAAGTCTGGCAATTATTCTTATGAAGGACAGCCTGGGAGTAGGAAGTGGGGGTCCACAGGGTGAGTGACATGGGTGGTGGATTGAACCTGCAAGGCACGTATCCCTTGCACGTAACCTGCAAGGCCCAAGGAGAAGCAGCAGTACACACCTGCAGCACAGCCCGGAAGTCAAGCAGAGTTCTTTGTTGATGGGCATAGAATGAGCTACTGCCCCGGGCTTCCTCAGACATTAGTCACTGCCAGCAGGGAGTAGCGTTATCCGCTTCTGTCAGAGTGCCCTAAACACACTGTCATTGACTATGTGGACCAGGTTGTGAAAACATTTGGGAAGCACTATCTATGGACATCTCTCTCAACCCAATTCTCTACAGACCCGGCTCTGGTACCTGTCTTCCTTTATCTACAGCTAGAGAGGCTATCTAAAGATAATAACCATCACGCCTTTGTTTACAGGAATAAACAAAGCACAAATGGATAAAACCACCAAATCTCTATCTGCTAGGCAAGAAATCATCTCCCTGAGATGACTTTGGAAGTCATCAAGTGTGCAAAGCCAAGGAAATACAGGGAAAGATGAATCTTCAAAGATGACCCAGGCAGGATATATAGGGCATTATTTGCCTTACTTTAGTACAGGTAACACTGGTTCAATCATAGTACTCTTATTTGGCCCTTTGGGAGGTCTCATGATCCCTTCTCATAGAAGGCATAGTATTAACTATCATCCCAAAATAGGAATAAAAATATCCTGGAATGTGTGTTAATTATAGATATTTTTCTTCCCCACACTATATATAATTGTGAGTTTGGCCAGAGTTCTGATAGAACAGCTGGATTTTTTGTTACTAAAGATCATTTATCAGACCCAGGTTGGAAGAAGAAAAACAGTCAGAGAAAACTTTGCAAGACATACATGGCCCATCAGTGGAATGTAACATGGTACTGGTGTCAGACAACAGAGCACTAGACATTATTGTATGTTCATGAATTGTGTAAAGAATAGCATGTCATTTCTAACATCTGTGCACTCACTGCCATCAAGTCGATGCCAACTCACCGTGACTCTATAGACATGGTAGAACTGCCCCTGTGAGTGCTGAGACTGTAACTTTTCGCAAGAGTAGAAAGTTCCATCTTTCTCCTAAAGAACAGCTGGTGGTTTTGAACTGCTGATCTTGTGGTTAGCGGTCCAACACATAACCACTATCCCACCAGGGCTTTAAGCGTCCTTATGTATCTATAAAATCTGATTCTCCTTTTGATATTTCATTTTAAAAAACCTCTCTCAAACTCAAAAGTCACCAGGCCAATTCTGACTCATGGCAACCAACCCTAAGGGTTTCCAAGACAGTAGCTCTTTATGGGAGTAGAAAGCTTGTCTTTCTTCCATGGAGCAGCTGGCGACTTCAAACTGATGACCCTGTGGTTGGCCGCCAAACATGTAGCCGCTATTCCACCAGGGCTACTTTGAGACTTCATATAGGAGCTAAATGTGCCACTTTCCCCATCCCCAAGAGTTGTATTCTCAAGTGGCTAATTCTCCATTCAGCTTTGCCCTTGATGGTAATCGGGTCTATACAAGAACATGGAGATAAAGTTGATTACCAAGTTTCTATTTAATCCAAAGGGAAGTGCTGCTTCTGCTGTTTGAAGGACTAGTGATGGAAACCAAAGAGTGAACTGAAAGCAATTTACTTGAAATTGATATTAAGAGGTGCTTTTCATAGATTCAGCCTGCTATGGGGTTAAATGATACTAAAACAAACCAATAAAACCAAACCAAACTCACTGCCATTGAGTATTCCAAGTACGAGCAACTCGATTATACAGAGTAGACTAGCCCACACGATTTCCAAAACTGTCCATTTTTAGAAAAGCAGACTACATCACTGTCTACACACAAAGCATGTGAAGTGAGGGGCTGAGGGAGTCAAACCACCGCCCTTCTGGTTAGCAGCCCAGCGCACTAGCCACTGAGCCACAGGGCTCCCCTAAATAACACTGGAAAATGGACCAACTGCTCCACTGGGAAATCCCTCCTTGTGGCCCATTCTTTGCCTGGAATGATTCCTGATGTCTGAGGAAACCTGTGGTTGGACCTTGACTTCATTATCACTTCCAAAGTTAGACCACAGTCCAAGAGGTAATGACAGGAGAAGAAACCACACTACGGGTCTGACACAAGGAAACACGCTCTGGGTTCCCACGGTGACTACTTCCCGTGAACAGAGCATTTCCTGGTTCAATGTAAGAAGTTCTCTTTGAAGGGAGATTGGAGAGGAGAAAAGAAAGAACCTGATAAGCGGATCAGAACATCCTTCCAGAAACCACGATTAAAATTTGGAGAAGATACAGTGTCAAACTTCCAATCATTTTTATCTCAAAGCAGAGCGTGTTCTGAAAAACAGATTCAGAGAATACATCACATTTATTTATAGCCCAACAACCCAAACAAATTATATTCATTAGAGTTCTAAAATGGCTGGTATTTTAAGTATCTATGAAAAAAAGAAGAAGAAACCCACTGTGTTTCCTCTACTGAACTCGAAACTCAGTTATTTTTAGTGACTGTAAGAAAGGCTCATCTCAAGTTTGAAAGAAACCAATAAAGTGAAACATATACCTCTTTACACAACTCTAAAAGAAAACACACTTATACGCCGAGCTTCCAAATAAGAAAAAATGATGAATCCTCTCTCCACACACACAAAGACAAAACAGGAGGAGTTAGAAAAGCGGCCCCAATGAGAACATACTAGAATAAAATGCGGGAGAAAGCCAGGGCTTTCTATTCCCATAAAGAGTTACAGTCTCAGAAACCCAACGGAGCTGTTCCATTCTGTCCTGCAGGGTCAGCTTGAGTTGGCAGTGACTTGATGGCAGTGAGAATAAAATGTAACAGCACTCACTCAAAGCTAGATTACCAAATACATGTTTACCACACCCTCCTCTGTGCCCAGCACCGTGCCAAACTAAAGGAAAAATTCAGTATAATTGAATCAATTTCAAGTCCTGTAGGTTTCCAAGACTTCAAATCTACAGAATACAGACATCTCTGTCCTGCAGAGTGGCTGGTGGCTTCAAACTGCTGACCTTACATTAGCAGTCCAATGCACAGCCCAATCCACCAAGTGTTCCGGATGCAAAGCAAGTCAAGCTGTCCTACAACGTCCTTAGCCCCCTCATGGCCACGCTGACCACTGGAGAATTCAGAAATGGCTAAGAAGAAAGAATCAAAGATATTATCTCAATATCGCTCAATCAAAGTACTGAGAAAATATGACCCGCCAGGGAATGCTTGGGGGGTGGAGGTGGAAAGAGAGACCAGATTTGACTCCCTTAGACAGGAGAGGACTGAGCAGTAACTTTACAATCCTCAAGGAGCGAGAGGATGTTGCAACTCCACCGGACTGGACTAAAGGACGTGGGCTCTGAGCATGAGAATGCGGGATGAGCAGGGAAATGACCTGGGCTAAGGGAGTTCTCACACAGGAACGAACTCTTAGGGAAGTTGTGAAATCTTCCGTTACAAGTAAATCCAATTTTCCTCAAGGACAGTTAAACCAGTTTTCAGGTAGACAAGAAGATGGGCTCTGGAGAAAAATATCGAGAAACTGAGCAAAAGGATTAATATGCCAGCTGGCAGCTAATTAAGGAGAAGCCAGTAGCTCTGCCTGTGGCATAATGTGTCAAAGGAAGCATACCATCAGTGTGAGACAGGCAATTCAGACTAGGATCAGTGGTATTATCTTAGCTCCTAAACATGAAAGTCCCTCCACAAGTGCCTCTAAAAGAGGAGCTGTTGTCTGCTGTAGGCACAGGGCTGCAATTTGTAAGGTTGGGTTTTGCGTTTTCCATCACCATCGTCATGTAAAACAGAAAGCCCAGCAAGCTTCTGCAGTTGTTGTAAAGTGTCACTGCGGCGATTCCAACCCACAGAGACTTGGTGCACAACAGAATGAAGTACTGCATGGTCCTGCCATCCTGGTCATTTGTCTGGTGCTGGAGCCCATTGTTGCAGCCACGCTGTCAATCCAGCCTCTTGAGGCCCTTCCTCTCCTTCACTGCCCGCTACTTTAGTAACCAGGATATCCTTCTCCAAGGACTGGTCTCTCCAGACAACACATCCAAAGTATGTGAGATGAAGTCTTGCCATCCTTGCCTCTAAGAAGCACTGCGGCTGTAGTTTTTCCAAGACAGACTGGTTTGTCCTCGTAGCAGCCCGCGGTACTTCCAATAGTCTTCTCCAGCACCACAATTCAAATGCATCAATTCTTCTTTGGTCTTTTTATTTTGAAAATCATTTAACTGGGAGCTCTTACAGATATCATAACATTCCACAGTGCGATCACATCAAACAGTACTGTACAATTGCTACCACAGTCGATTTCAAATCATTTTCTTTCTTCTTGAACTCCTTGATATCAGTTCCCCTTGATCCCCTCTGTCAGAATCTTTATTTTTATTTATTTTTGATGCATCTTACATCACCTTTGGTCTTCTTTATGTCCAACGTTCACATGCATAGGAAGCAATGGAAAATACCATGGTTTGGGTCAGGTGCACCCTAGTTCTCAAAGTAACATCCTTGCTTTTTAATACTCTGAAGAGATCTTGTGAAGAAGATTTACCTAATGCAACACATCTTTTGATCTCTTGACTGCTGCTTCCTTGAGTACTGATTGTGGATCCAAGCAAGATAAAATCCTTCACAATCTCTTCTCCATTTATCATGATGATGCCTATTGGCCCAGTTCCGAGGATTTAAATCTTCTTTACATTGAATTGTAATCCATATTGAAGGTCACAATCTTGATCTTCAACAGCAAATGCTCCAGTTCCTCCTCACTTTCTGCATATGGAAAGGCTGTTAAGAAGCCTTCCTCTCATCCTGATGTCACATTCTTCTTCATATAAGACAGCTTCTCAAGAACAAAACAAAGAGACAGCGTCTCTGATTCTTTGCTGGGCATACAGATTAAGTACGGTGAGAGGATACAACCCTAAGGCACACCTTCTTGATTTTAAATCATGTGGTATTCTCTTGTTCTATTTGCATAACTGTCTCATGAGCACAATGATGTGCTCTGGAATTCCTATTCTTGCAAGGTCATTCACAGTTTGTTAGGATCCACACGGTCGAATGCCTTGGTTTAATCAATAAAACACAAGTAAACATCACTCTGATATTCTCTGCTTCCAGCCAAGATCCATCTGACATCAGCAATGAAATCTCCTGTTCCACGTCTTCCTCTGAATCTAGCCTGAACCTCTTAAAATATAGAACACTATCACTTACATCACACGCCAGTAAAGTTTTCCTGAAGATCATCCAACAATAGTGGCAGCAGTACACTGACAGGAAGCTGCCAGAAGTTCAGACCGGATTCAGAAGAGCAGGCCTCTGAGGCTGGGTAAAATAGAACAAATACACTGTACTCAAAGCCCCTCTCTGGTTGCAGCTACCAAACCTGGACCAGAGGCAGGGTGCAGCCATGTGAGGACTCTCCAAATTAAATGGTTGTTTAGTGTCCTCTCGGTGGTTCTGATTCATAATGAACCTACGCACTGCACCACAACACAAAACACTTCCTGCACCATCTTCACAAGTCCTGTGATGATGGAGCTCACTGCTACAGCCTCTGTATTACTCCTCCATTCAGGGTCTTCCTCTTTTCCATTGAGATGCTCCATCGCCAAGCAGGAGGTCCTTTCCAAGGATTCCTTCCCCTGATAACATGCCCGAAGTACCCCAGATAAAGTTTTGCCATCCTTGTTTCTAAAGAGTATTCTGGCTGTCGTCTTTCAAGACAAACCTGCTTACCCGGCTGTCTACACTGTAGCCAATATTCTTTGCCACCCTTTTCTCTAATCTTCCTATTGATCGTCCAGCTCTCACGTGCATGAGAGGGATTTAAAACACTGTGATTTGGATCAAGCACTCCTCAGTCCTCAAAGTGACATCTTTGCACGTTCACACTTTAAAGGGGTCATTTGCCGCAGGTCTGCTCAATGCAATGTATCTTTGATTTCCTGACTGTGTCTTCATGGGCGTTGACTGTGGAGCCAAGTAAAAGGAAATCCTTGGAAATGGTCATCTTTACTTTGTCTATCATGACATTGTTTATGAGTTTAATTGTGAGGATTGCGGTTTTCTTTATGCTTCAATTTAACCCATAAGGAGGATTTTGATGACTGGACGCAGTCACTTTTAAAAATATATAGACTTCATGTACATATATGCATAAAAAATAAACAAAATATTGGTTATGGTGTTTTATGCCAGACTTTTTTCATGGAACACTTCATAATAAACATTACCAAATATTTAAAAAAGAGAGAGAGGGATTTTTGATCATCAGTATGACTTTAAGTATTTTTCCCTTTAAGCAAACAAATTTGTACCACCTGCATATTGCAGGGTGTTGCTGTGTATAAGTATGGTGAAATCCAGTCTCATTTTAAAATACACAGTATCCCCTGTTCTGCTCAGAGAACTGTCTCTTGGTGTGTATGGAAAGCAGTGGTTCTCAACCTGTGGGTTGCGACCCCTTTGGGGGGTTGTCAAACCACTCTTTCACAGAGGTCGCCCGATTCATAACAGTAGCAAAATCACAGTTATGAAGAAGCAATGAAAACAGTTTTATGGTTGGGGAATCATCACAACATGAGGAACTGTATTAAAGGGCCGCAGCATTAGGAAGGTTGAGAACCACTGGTTTAAAGGTTTACTGTGTGAAAATAATTAAGTGTTTTGAAATTCACATTCTTGGCAATGTTGTATAGTTTTGCTATGCTCCACACACAGTAGTAGGTAAACTGGGAAAACCAAAATTTGAACCAAACCCATTGCCATAGATTCCATAATTCGAAGTTTTACTGAAGTGAAGTGAATTATTTACTTGATCCATTTTGGTCCTCACCAACAACAACAAACAAAAAATATGAATGTAATATCAAATTTTAAAACAAAGACAGGATTATAACAACTGATTGCTTTGGTTTCCTCAGATTCCAATATGGTTCTGGTACTAATTTCATTATTAAAATTTTTTATATTTAGTGCGAACGAGGGAGGGTCAGAGTGGACAACCAAAGCTCATATGTAGACAATTAGACATCCCTCACAGAAAGGTCACAAGGAAGAGACAAGCCAGTCAGGTAGCAGCATAGCACTGGTGAAACACACAACATTCCTCTAGTTCTTTAACGCTTCCTCCCCCTCTCCCTCTACTATCATGACCCCATTTCTACCTTACAAATCCGGCTAGATCAGAGCATGTACGCTGATACAGATAAGAGCTCTCGAGACACACAGAATGCAGGACAGATAAACCCCTCAGGACCAATAATAAGAGTAATGATACCATGTGGGTAGGGGGAAGGTGGGGGGAGAAGGGAGAGAAAGGGGTAGCATTGCAATGATCAAAGTATAACACCTCCCCCCTGGGGGGGAGACGAATAACAGACACATGGATAAAGGGAGAGAGCAGACAGTATAAGATAGGAAAATAATAATAATTTATAATTTATCAAGGGGTGGGGAAGGAAGAAAAAAAGGGGCTGACACCAAAGGTTCAAGTAGAAAGAAAATGCTTTGAAAATGATGATGGCAACATATGTACAAATGTGCTTGATAAAACTGATGTACAGATTATGGTAAGAGCCCCCAATAAAATGATTTTTTTTAAAAGGAAAGAAAGAATGAGTGGAGAACTGGAATTAGTACTAATCCAAGACTACTTAGTTGACCGGCAAGCTAAGAGCACTTTCCTTTCCTTTTTTTTTTTAACATTAAAAAAATGGAAATATAAAAAGAACAATACTATTGGGTGGGGGCGGAAATTAGGTGACATTTAAATGGTGCTGTTGTTAGGGTCCACTGCACTTCTAAATCCTGGAGGGAGCAAAGCCCCATGTTTTTGTTTTTATCTTAGCCCCTTGCATAATTTTATTCACTGATTTCAGAAAACATTCAGAGAGAAAGTAGTGCTGACTGTCCATCTGTAGAAGACTGGTTTTCTAACAAGAAAACATTGAAGGCACAGGCATACTGAAAGTTAACCCTTGACCTTGGAAAACACAGTACTCCGGAAAGAAACATGAAACTGCTGCTACACTGTCAGATTTACACGAAAACTCTAGCATCTTCTGCTTATTCTTCTCAGTTTCTCTAGCAGATGTTCACACATTTCAGAAAACCAAGAAACAGCCATCGCTCAGCTCAAAACAAGCAAATGCTCCAACTACCAACTTTGAGTGTATTGTCCTACCACTTGACTGTGGGCAAATATACATATTTAGTACAAATAAACAGGCCCTACCCAGGGTCTGCATTTCTTAATGCCCCAAGAAAGTGAATTACTGTAAAATCTCATTAAGCTGATATCACTTTATTCAAAATAATACATAATTCAAAGCAACTGTTATTCCCTAGTCAACCAGCTGCCTGATTGCTCTTTAATAAAAATCAGATAATGGAAAGCTAGCTAATTCAAAGCCCATTTTTTTCCATCTCCATGTGTTTCACATTCAGGAGGTTTCACTATATTTTAGAAAGAAGATAAATGCCAAATATAGGCTTTCAAGTTTATTTTCAGTTGGCATTTACTTTGCCTACAGCTCAAGTCCCCGCTATGCGCCATTCCTTGCATGTAGTCGACTGAGCAAAAACACCACCAACTCCTTTATTTCAGGAGAGCTCTTAAGGAGGTGCAATTCTGTTTGAGCTGGTGCTTTCTCTAACAGAGATGATTGGTCTAGTCCCAGCATGAAACAAAACAGACAAATCCCTCAACTCCTCCCAAGACGAGCTTTCACAGGATACACTATTTTCTTCGAAGTCAATTCCCAGGTCAGATATATCTATATTCAAACACAAGAATAAGGGTACATTCCATAGTTTATTCTGGAACACCCATTAATTTGAATGAACATTCTGTTCTCCCTATGCGCAAACAGAGGCAGTTGACTGCAGTCTGCCTCCACAGTGCCCCTTACTATATGAAGCAAGATAAGAGCTGGTCTCGTAAAAAGTCAATTATTTCATAGGCCTCTAACCCCATTTATTCCTTATCTTTAATCTCCTTAGGTTTCAAGTATCAAGCTTCTCTTCTAGTAACAGTGATCACAACAAAACATTTTATGTGGGAAAAAACATGGTAAATATGTGCCAGGTTAATGTATATAGCAATCTCCTTTGATATTAACATTTATTAATTTAACTGGGGTAATCTATAGGTGGCGGCTGATACACTTACATGTTTAGTGATCTTTTCTACACTTGTCAATGTTTTAGATTTAGTATGCACTACTTTTACAATCAAGAAAATATCATTAGTATCTGATAGCCGTCATTCAAATATGCTTAGGAAGAATCAAGTCTTACAAGGTAATAGAATTTGATGTCAAATTCGCTTTAGAAATTTACACAAATAAGTGAAACAAACAAAAAAATCATTGAGATTTCCATGAGAAAATGTGTTTATTTTTAAAGAAATGTTTGGGCTTTTTTTTTTTACGTTTTAGGTCTCACCACCTCTTCAGTATATGTAATAAAACAGATTATTCAGAGACATGGGTCCTAAGATTTTTCCCTTCCTTTTGGTAAATATAAAACTGTTATTTAGTTTACTTAATTAACATCAACTTAGACATACTTTTAAAAAACAATCATTTATCCATAACAATAAGGTCTAAGGGTAGGTTGTTGTTGATTGGTGCCTCCAGTCAGTTCTAACTCATAGCCACCCTTTGTCCTGCAGAATGAAACACTGCCCACCGCTAGGCCCTGCACCATCCACAAGGCCGTTCCTTCGTTGGAGCCCATTGATGCAGCCACTGGATCAAGTCATCTCATCGAGGGCCTTATCAAGCATGATGTCCTTCTTCAAGGGCTGGTCTCTCCTGACAACAAGTCCAAAGTATGTAAGACAAAGTCTCAACAGTCTTACTTCTAAGGAGCATTCTAATTGTCCTTGTTCTAAGATAAGATTTGTTTGTTCTCTTAACAATCCCTGGTACTTTCAGTAATCTTCTCTGGCACCACAATTCAAATGTATAGGTCTTCTTTACTCAATATCCAATTTTCACATGCATAAGAGGTGAATGGAAATACTATGGCTTGGGTCAGGCACACCTTAGTCCTCAAAGTAACATCCTTGTCTGTCAATACTCTAAAGAGGTCTTGTGTAGTAGATTTACCTAATGCAATGCGATGATTTCATAACTGCTGTTTCCATGAACATTGATTGTGGATCCAAGCAAGGCAAAATCATTGACAATTTCAATCTCTTCTTCATTTATCATGGCGTTGTGAGGATTTGAGTTTTCTACATATGGAGTCATAATCCATATTTTAGGCTGCATACCTTGATTTTCATCAGCAAATGTGTTGGAACGGGTGGACAAGAGAAACAAATCCAGCAACACTCATATATATGTAAGAAAGAGGTTTATATTAAGAACTGAAAAAAATTAAATTAAAAATAAGAAATAATTATATATAAGGAAAACACCCCAGCCCAGTCCAACTTAAATCCCTAAATCCAACACTAGTCCATAAGTCCCTTTTCAGACTCACACAGTCACCAGCAAAGATGCAGAATGCAAGAAGATCACAAGCTGGTGGGTGCAAAATCTTGTGGATCCAATGGCATCAATCAGAGTCAGCCAGCAGGAAGGTGAAGGCAGAGAGAGAGAGAGAGAGAGAAAAGAGAAGAGAAGAGAAGAGAAGAGAAGAGAAGAGAAGAGAAGAGAAGAGAAGAGAAGAGAAGAGAGAAGAGAAGAGAGAGAAACTTCCCAGAACTGTCTTTATGAGAAGGCCATGCCCACAAGGAGGTACCATCAGGCTGTGTGATCTGATTGCAGGCCAGAGTCCCCTCCTGCAATTTTACATATCAAGTTGGCATGAAATGATGTAACTACCACAGCAAATGCTTCAAGTCACCCTCCCTTTCAGTAAGGAGGGTGTGTCCTCTGCACATCCCAAGGCTGTTAATAAGCCTTCCTCCAAGCCCGATGTCACATTCTTCTTCATATAATCCAACTTCTTACCTTTCTGCTCCTTTCTTTAATCATTCTGAACATCAGCAACCAAACTACGATCCTGATGACCTATCAACGATGAGAGCTTCTTCCTAGACTCTGTTTTCTCCTAGCACCAAACTCATTAGCATCTTTCTGCTCAAGCTCAACAAATACAGACCTCAAATCTTTCCTCCCAAATCTGCTTTAGTGCCTTAGTCCAGGGAAACATTCATACAAGCTCTCCTTAGCCACAATACCCAACTGTTCAGTAATTCTTGTCAACACAACCCTCCCATTTCATGCAGAATTTATGGTTCTAAAATTTAGATCTGAATATGCCATTGCTTTGCTTAATAACAAAGACAAGAAACAAGCCAAAGGTACAATCGCAGTCTTATCATGACATACAGGGTCAGTGTGCTTACCCACCTCTCCCCTGCCTGCCCACCCACATACAAACCACATTCTCTACGTGTACTTCTTAAGTACACCATTCACTCATCAAACAAATTCCAACTGAACAACCATCTATATGTCAAGCATTGTTCCAAGCACGGAAGACACCAGAGTAAACAAAACAAAATTTCTTATCCTTGTGGTGAAAGGCGAGAGTAAGCAAAAATAACAACCAACAAATGTCTATGATAGGTGGTGCTAAGTGCTATGGAGAAAATGAAGGCTGGAAAGAGAGGACTGACAGGGAGGAGGAAGAGGTTCTTGTTTCCTAGAAGATGGCCAGAAAAGAGCTATCAGCTAAGATGACATTTGAGCAGACACTTGAAAGAAGTGAGAGAACAAGCCACATAAATGTCTGAACCAAGTGGTCCAGATAGGAACAAATGTCAAGGTTCTGAGGGGGGAAGTTCCTATAAATGACTAAGTGACCCCAGAAAGATTGGAGTGCAGAGTACACAATGATGGAAAATGGCAGGAAGTGACATCTGAGAGCAGGGAACTGGGAGCCAGATGGTAAAGCCATGGAAAGTGAGGTTGTTGAATTTACTATATAAGAGCAATATTATGTTCACCTACATAAAATTGTCCTTGTTTTCACCTTGGAGAACGGACTATAAGGGGCCAAAGGTAGAAGCAAAAATCAAAAAGCAAATTCACTGCCACTGAGTCAATGCCAACTCACAGTGACCCTATAGGACAGGGCTAGACTGACGCTGTGGGTTTCCAAGATGTAACTCTACAGGAGTAGAAAACTATCTTTCTCGCACGGAGCAGCTAAATGGTTTCAAACGGCTGCCCTTGTAGTTAAGCAGTCAGTTTGTAACCACTGTGCCACCACAGCTCCTATAGGGAAAAGATTATAAAGGTGCAAAGAGATTAACCTTTAGGCCACTGTAGTAATTCAGTAAGAGGATAGTAGCTTGCACCAGACGATGGAAGAAGTGGTGAGAAATAGTTGGATTCTTAATATATTTTGAAGGTGAAGCCTAGAGCATTTGCTAATGGATTGGATGTGAGAGAATAACGTACTTTACATTCTCTATGCCTTTCCTTAGAGGAAAGCTTATTGACAACCTCTGATATGCAGATGATACAACTTAGCTCACTGAAAGTGAGGAGGACTTGAAGCACTTGCTGAGGAAGAACATTCTGTATGGATTACAATTCTATGCAAAGAAGACCAAATTCCTCCCATTTGGACCAAGAGGTAACCTCATGATAAATGGAGAAATGGTTGATGGTACCAAGCATTTTATCTTGCTTGGGTCCACAATCAATGCTCATGGAAGCAGCAGTCAAGAAAGAGGTCAAAAAATGCATTAGGTAAATCTGCTGCATATGACCTCTTTAGTGTATTGAAAAGCAAGGATGTTACTTTGAAGAATAAGGTGTGCCTGTCCCAAGCCACAGTATTCTCATTTGCCTCTTCTGCAGGTGAGAGTTGAACACTGAATAAAGAAGACCAAAGAAGAATTGATGCATTGGAATTGTGGTGCTGGAGAAGACTATTGAAAGTACCATGGGCTGCTAACAGGACAAACTGATCTGTCTTGGAAGAAGTATGGCTAGGCTGCTTTCGAGAGGCAAGGATCTCGTCTGGTGTACTTTGGACATGTTGTCAGGAGAGACCTGTCCCTGAGGATGACTTTACGTTTGGTAAAGTGGAGGGGCAGCTAAAAAGAAAAGGTCCTAAAAGGACGGATGGACACAGTGGCTGCATCAGTGGGCTCAAGCACAGGAACACTGAGGATGGTGCAGGATCGGGTGGTGTTCCATTGTTGTGCTGCGGGTCAGATTCAACTCAACGGCACCCAACAACAACGTGCCTGTCTTCATGCACTTGCAAGCTGTATGGCCTCGGTCAAGTCCCTTCCCCCTTTCACTTCTGGAGTCATAGCACAAATCTTTATCCTTTCTCCCAGGCTCTCTATCCCATTCTCCCCGTCACCAAGGCTACTGAAATAGGCCTCCTAACTCTTAATGTCCCCACCTCTTCATCTCTCATTTGCTATTGCACATGTCACCATACACTGCACAAATGTCACTTTCTTGTGTTAGAGGCAAAAGCAAAATGAGTTTCCCTTAAGTAATACTAAAGGGATAGAAATATTCCATAATTTCGCAGGTGATAGGAATTTCTACTTTATAGCTTGATCAAACATCTGGTTTTCACAGCTCTTTTTATTAGGCTCATTTTCAGGTCAAAATTACTTTTTCTTTTTATAGAAAATGGTCTTAAATACAGTCATTATACTGACAACGTATCAAATACGAACAGCAAAATGTGGACACTGCACAGTTACATCATATACTTTTGATTTTTCATGCAACTACAATGTATTTAACAATTAATGACCATGAAAAGTTAAACATTTATGAATATATGAAGCTATACACTTACTCCTCATTTATCAACTACCTGATATTTCACATTTAAATAGTCAAAAAATCTACTACCCACCTATTTTTCGCATTAACGGCAGATTTGACCATAACAAATGGTGTTAAAATTATGCAAGAATTTGGCTGGGCCATGAGGCTTAGGGGCCTGGCAGTTAAATAGTGATGTAGTCATCTTCCATTTTGCAACCCGATGTGCTCCTTCTCCATTTTCAAATAATGACTAGGTCACTGACACCTAGCCGTGTTGTAACTCCCACAAAATGATTGACAGGGACTGGTCAATTTACTATGCAAATAGTGGCCTGGAAATCATCCCCTGTAGTCCAGCTAGGGGAGTGGTAATTTGTCCATCTTTCTACACTTAAATAAGAAGCCCTGGTGGCAAAATGAGCTATACACTGAGCTGCTAACCACAAGGTCAGCATTTCAAATCCACCCGTCAGTCCACAGGACAAAGATGAAGCTGTCCACAGCTGTAAAAATTTAAAGTCTTGGCAACCCAAAGGGGATGTCCTACTCTGCCATACAAGGCTGATCTGAGTCAGAATCGACTGGATGTCAATAAGTTTGGTTTGGAGTGAGGCTTAACTAGGAGCCAATCCCACAAAGATTTTGGGAGATCTTGCTGCCATAAAGAAGACTCTGCAGAGAAGGATGTCCTTTGGGATCAAATCCTGTGCTCAGCATCTTGTAGACCCAGACGAGAGAATGCTGAAGAGGAAAGACAGCACGCTGGTCAGGCCTGGGAGGTGGAGACAGCTGGGCTGTGCTTGCTGGTCCACCGAGAGTGAGTTGGGAGGCCTCTGTGCATAAGCTGTGCTTGCTGCCTCACACTGCTAACATTTGCCCAGGCAGGACAGAGGCCTGGGTATGACCAGTGTGGCATGCCTGACGCCAAGAGCAACATGGCAGGAGCCACGCGGGCCCTCATGCAGTGCAAGCCTGGGTAATATGGCAACAAGGGAAAAACTATGTCATGCAGGCCTGGCATGGTTCCTAGCGATGCAGGAGCCAGCAGCAGAAGCCAAGACGGGCCTAATAACCCAGAGATCCTGTGCACGGGTATTCTTATTGGTGAGGTGAGGCCCATGGGCAGAGAAGCTTCGGGAGGTACAGAGTGGTGGTGGCGGGCAGCCATCATGTGAACACCTACCCAATGGCGTAAGAACGCAATGGCGTACATTCATGGGTCCTTGGAGGAAGGGGGTTCCCCTTTGAAATTCTGTTTCTATTATTGACGGTTTGCTTTCTATAAATAAATAGGAGCCCTGGTGATCTACGGGCTATAAGGTCAGAGGCTCAAACCCACTGGTCATTCTGTGGGGGGAAAGATGAGGCTGTATGCTCATCTTGAAAACCCAAAGGGGCAATTTTATTCTGTCCTATAGGGTTGCTGCGAGTCAGAATTAACCCGATGGCAATTGACTTGAAAATTTTTTTATTTCTATAAACAATCATTGCTTTCACTCTGCTAACATCATCTAAGTGTCTCATAAGTGTGGATCAATCACAGACAAACATAGCACCCATAGGTGGCTGGTGCCCATGGATATATGTGCCTCATTCCTAGTAGTTCGGTGGCTGCCTGGAAGTTTGAACCAGGGTGTCTGCATGTGCAGTGCAGACAGATACGAATACAGGCTGAACATGGGTACTTTAAAACAAAAGAACAGCCCATTGTCATCAAGCTGATTCTGACTGTCAAAGACCTGTAGGGCAGAGCAGAACTGCTGCCTAGGATTTCTGAGGCTGGACATTTTTTATAGAAGTAGGCTACCACATCTTTCATCCTGGGTGTCTGGTAGGTTCAAACTGCTGACCCTTTGGTTCACAGCCCAAAGCATAACCACTGCACCACCAAGGTTCTTTAGGAAGCAGGTAATGGTTTGACTTTCTGGGTATATCAGTGACACCGATACTGTCGCCAGGTGGAGCAGCGGCATACTGTGAAGAGATAACCCAAGCAAACAGAGCTCTAAGGTGGAAACACAGGAGGGGATAGGCGTGCAGTACACAATGGAGATGTGGCAACTCGGTTTCACAGTGGCAGTTAATGATTCTGAAGTTGTGGCATCAGATTTCTCAGTTACTTTATGCTGAATCTTTTAGAATTTTCTAGTGACTAGAAGGTGTTCATTCTAAATACACAGAGGCATTATTAGGTCAAGCTGGAAACGCAGTCCAGAGAACATAAATGGGTCATAATATGAGACACAGTTTTCCTGCTAATGGCATGTTCTTTCTTTACTAAAGAAACTCGGGCCTCATGTCAGCATCCCTTCATTTATTTAGAGTTCAACTACAATTACTATTTAATAAAACATCACCAAGAAAAAACACTGCAATGCTCAGTTGTAGAGAGGCATAGCCAAGCCCAGCCTACTTCTCCAGGAGCCAGCAATTATAATCATTTGACATTTTGAGATTAAAGTTGATATAATCAAAAGCGGTTTCCTTTATTTCAGTGTTTCAGTGGCGTAAGAATGTACCCCCCACACCCACGAAAAAATTATTATTATTGCTGGCACATTTCAAATTATGTCGTGAGATTAGCATCTATGAAACTTAAGTACTCAACTAGAATTAGTTTCATTGTTGTTTTATGATCTCTACAAGACTCAACTAACGCTACAGTGGTTTTGAGTTTAGTGCCTGAAAATTAAGACTCCATACTAATCCTAGAACATTAGAGACAGGAGCTCGTGACTACAGATTTTAAAACAGTTGTTCAATTGTCCGAATCACTTAACTACATAATATGTCTCAACTGTTTACAAAGAGCCGAAACAACCGGAGACACCTACCTAAGAGCACTGTTGAGGCGCTAGCATATTACTAAAGGACTTGACAATGAGCCAAGGAAAATTTGCAGACACTAGTGGGTCTGTCTCATACTGAGAAATTGACAATGATTGGCCCCATTATCGAAATAATGATACATACTCTAAATGCTTTCAAATTTTCCTCCAGGAAACATGTACAATTATTCTGCTACATGTAGTTCGGATCTCAGGATGTAGATGAGGGAGTAAATGAATGCAGGATGGAGGCTCCAGTGCTCATGTAGTTTCTAGAAAAACTATACTTGGTTTTTTTATGTTTGGAATGTTTCACCCTTCTAAGCAACTGAACGGAAGTGAACACCGCGTGTGCCCTCAGTGACTCTCAGCCTGACCAGAGTTGTCAGGCTTTGGGAAACAGGGATATGATTCTTCATCTGAGGGTATAATCCTTTCACTTCTCCCAGTAGTCCCCAAGCCTCAGAAAGACGCACACTGCCGGACACACCTATTTTACGTGATGACCAGCTACTGCCCTCCTCAGGGCTGGTGGAGAAGGGACAGCAGCCCAGGCACCGCTGGTATCGTAACACACGTGGGCACAGAGCAAACCCTGGGCCAGGTCAAGGACGTGCACCCCAGTCAACATGTCCAAGCTGGAGAAAAAAGCAGCTGCCATTGTGTTATGAGGTCCAGGACTTGCATCCAATTAAACAACAAAAACAAAACTGGTTACGACACCAGCGTCACTCTCCAGGATGAGGAGGTAAGAACATACGCACCGCATCTGTGATATCAATTTCGTAGGCTCTCTGGAAAGTCTTGCGATCGAAGAACACCAACTTGCCGCTGCCACGCCCGCGCTGAACAGAAGTGCCGGTGACGATGAGCTGGTCGTCGGGACTGAAGCAACAGTCCGTCCTGAGGGCAAAGAGGTTATACATATAAGCTTGGCACCACACCAAATAGTCATGAGGGGCTACAGAAAATGCCAACAGCATCAAGAGTGTGCACGCCAACTCTTACAGAGAACTTCCAAGAAGCCAAGTGTTTGCTGATGTTCACTCGTTTACTCTTCCGTCCACAGGCCTATGAGGTTATTATCCCCATTCCACAGATGAGAAAAATCCTTCTCCAAATCACACAAGTGCTTTAGTTTAGTTTAGTTTAGTTGGGGCTCAAACTTCAGCAGTTGGGTTCTAGAACCCCTGCTTTTAGTTTCTATCTGATAATTTTAACACAAAGGGCATGTGGGAAATCCTCAGATTCTTCAGATGATTAAGGTTGAAGAAGTGAGTGATTCTTCTGGTCATTAAAAGTTTTTCCTTTTACCACTCTAACTCCCAGACCCACATGCCACATAATGTGAATCAGGGCAAGTCCGGCACCTAGCCCCACTGGAGCGCGAGCAAACAGCGGCACGTGGGGAAGCTACAGCTCTTCTATCACAGACCGGGCCCTTCTATCACGGCCCCAGAGCTACGTATGCTGTGTAAGGCCAGCAAGTCGATGCCATGTCACAGCAACCGCACAGGACAGAGTACCTACAGTTGTCGAGGCCTGTGCTCTCTCTGGGCACGGATCCCTGGAGCGTTCTCCTGGACAGTCAGTCTTGGGGTGGGTCCAAACAGTCAAACTTTGGGTTGATAGTGCTCACCTGTTGTGCTGCCGATATGTGGAGCTCTTATCAGCGATAAATTTCTGTTTGTTCTGGGCAGTGGACCAACCATGGTACAGTTTGTGCTCTACGCATCAGTTTCCCCCCATGACGAGTCATCCCCTTCAAGCCTGTCCTGCTGGGTATTACTTAACACAGACTTGAAATTTCAGGTCCACTCAATTTAGAAACATTTTTTGTAGACACCAACCCTGGGCTCAGAGGTCAGATCTCACCTCAGCTGCCCATTTGTCTGCAACCTCAGAAAAATATTTACCAACTGTGTAGAAGGACACTAAAGCATCGGGCTTTCCTGACCAAATGAAGAACACTGCGTGATCAAGCGGAGTGCTGACGAGAAAGACACTGAGAAACTGAGCTGCTCTAAACATGCTCGGAAACAATTGGCAACGCTTTCATAGAACAATAATTTATATTTTCAAAAAACCCAGATACAAGGGCCTACCCATGATGCTTGGAAAAGTAGGAAAACTCACTGTTACCAAGTGAATTATGCAGGGTAGAACTGCACCTATGAGTTTCTGATACTGTAACTCTTTTTTAATCATTTTATTGGGGGCTCGTACAACTCTTACCATAATCCATATATACATCCATTGTGTTAAGCACATTTGTACATTTGTTGCCATCATCATTCTCAAAACATTTGCTTCCTACTTAAGCCCTTGGTATCAGCTCTTCATTTTTTCCCCTCCCTCCCCGCCCCCTCTTCCTCATGAACCCTTGACAATTTAAAAACTATTATTATTTTGTCATGTCTTACACGGCCCGATGTCTCCCTTCACCCACTTTTCTGTAGTCGGTCCCCCAGGGAGAGGGTTATATGTAGAACCTTGTAATCGGTTCCCCAATACTGTAACTCTTTACAAGAGTAGAGCGCCTCATCTTTTTACTCTCTCAGAGCAGCGGGCGGCTTCAAACTGTTGACCTTGTGCTTAGCAGCCCGATGTGTAATCACTACGGCTACCTGGTAAAGTAGAAGGGCAGTGAAATAAAGTAAAGAGGCAGGCCCTCAACAAGATGGATTAACACAGTGGATGCAGTAATGGGCTCAAGCATAGGGCCAATTGTGAGGCTGGTGCAGGACCGGGCAGCGTTACCATCTGCTGTGCTTAAGGTCGCTATGGGTTGGAACCAACTCAGTGGCACCTCCTAACACTACCCCATCAATGATACATTCAAAGAATAATTAAATATTTTCAAATGGTTCCTGCTTCAAAACCTGCACATGCTACAGTGTAGAAATATACATAAACATGAACACACTCACATACAACATTTAACCTCAGAAAAAAATGTATAGCCTGAAGAATGTGCAAAATTAAGAGGAAAAATAAAATGTATCTTTGGAAAACAAAACAAAGCCAGATTACAAACACTTTTCAAGTTTTTTGGGGGGATGGTTAAGTAATTTTATTTTATTTTTGTAATCATTTTATTGGGGGCTCCTACAGCTCTTAAATAACATTCTATACATCAACTGCATCAATCATATTTTTGCCATCAACATTTTCTAAACATTTACTATTTGAGCCTATCAGCTCCTCTTTTTTCCCCTCTCTCCTCCCCGCAACCCTTGTGACCCCTTGATAAATCATAAATTATTATTGTTTTAATATCTTATAACAACTGCTGTCTCCTTTCACCCATATTTCTGCATCCTACTCCCCGGAGGGGGGTGGAGAATGTGTCAATCAGTTCCCCTTTCCTCCCCACCTTTTCCCCTACCCTCCTGGTATTGCTACTCTCATTTCTGTTCCTGAGGGGCTGTGTCATAAGCTCTATCTGTACCAGTGTACATGCGCTGGTCTAGCCCTATCAGGACTGGGGTCATGACAGTAGGGGGTGAGGCAGCATCAACGAACCAGAGGAATATTGTGTGTTTCAGCAGTGCTATACTCTGCCCTGGTTGACTTATCCCTTCCTTGTGACTCTTCTGTGAGGGGATGTCCTATTGTCTACAGATGGGTTTTGGGTCTCTGCTCCAACCCCCTTGGTCTCAACAATATGTTTTTACGTTTTGTTTTGGGTCTTCTGATGCCTATTACCCAATCCCATTGACACCTCATGATTGCTTAGGCTGGTGTGCTTCTTCCATGTGTACTTGGTTGCTTCTCTGCTAGATGGCCGCATATTTAACTTCAAGCCTTTAACACCTCTGATGCTATATCTTTTGAAAGCAGGGTACCATCTGCTTTCTTCACCACATTTGCTTATGCACCCACTTTGTTTTCAGCGATTGTGTGTGCCTGGGAGGGTGAGCACCACAGAATGCCAAGTGTTATTAGAACAAAGTGTTCTTGTGTTGAGGGAAGGCTTGATTAGTGGTCCAAAGTCCATCCACATCCTCAATGCATTGCTATATAAATATATGTACATAGTCAATACCTCTATTTTTATGAATTAATATATTTACATAACTGCACACCTATGTTTATCTCTATCCATAGCTTTGCTTCCTAGATCTTCCCTGTGTTTCCTTTTACCTTCCTCCTGCCCCACCATCACGCTTGCCCTTCTTCTGCCTTTTAGTCGTTCCTCTCAGCTAGATTGCTGTTGCTCCAACATCACCGAGTCTCTGAGTCCTCCTCATTGTTGCTTTTAATTCCCTAGTTGATCCCCTGTCTATGGCATTGTTTCCTCACCGCTAATTTCTGTCCCCCCCCTCCCCCGCTTCATCCTCCCCACTAGCTCCCTCCGGAACTGTTGGTCCCGTTGATTTCATATTGGTAGACAAACAAAAAGAAAACAAAAGATTGAATAAGGAGAGGAAACAGAAAAGAAAAAGGAAAAACACTAGCAAAAAAACAAGAAAGCATACATAATTCCAGGTCTATCCACTGACCTTTATGACTATCTCCCAACCAGTCCTGGGGGTTTCTGGGAACTGCCCCTCCTAGTCTGAAGTCTATTTTGGGGGCTTCTCAGGGGTTTTGTGGCTTGGCTTTGCTCCCATTGCTGATCTGTTATGTTCCCTGCGTGGTTTGCCCTACTCAAGTTCTTTTTTCCAGAAGATCTAAATGATATCTAAGTTATACTTCAGGTAAGAAATTTCTTTGTCATTTTCCTATGCTGATCAAATATTAAAAATATGCTACTTACATTGGAAACATGGTGGGAAGTCCAGAGGCTGAAAAAAGTGGCTTATTAAACTGTCGGACGTCCCATAATTTTAATGTATCATCACCTGTAAGAAGAATGAGAAGGAAAAAAAATAAGGAAATGTGAATTTTGAAAAAAAATGTCTTCCAAGTTTACAGATTGCTAAACTTAGTGGATTATTTTGAACAGAAAGAAAATTTAAAATGCCAGATGCACATATGCATGTTTTCTTTTATTAACTGTGCAGGGAGCTTGAAGACAGTGGTTGTGAGAACGGTAGAGAGCTGGATGATGATGAATTGGCCTTGGAGAATGGCTCTCCTGTAGATGCAGCAACTCCCGGCTAGAAGAGGCCCTGGAGAATCCATCAAAGTGTGATTTTAAAGCAGATGGCAGTTCCCAGTGGTGCATTTGAGCACAACCTGACTTCCCGAGGAGATCGGAATCTAATAACCACCAGGGCTGAAGATTTTTCAATTCACAACAGATCCTCTTTCCCCAGGGTGAGAAGGTAGGGCCATCCATTAGCATTAGTGAGGGAGAGCCCCGTGACTCCCCCTCCCCTCCTCCGCTGTAACTCTCCCTGCTGCTGTCATTCTTCACTTCATTGGAGAGCACAGCTTTTCCCAGCCACTTAAGGAATAATGAATATTCTTTCAAGAATCACTTTTTAAAATATAGTTCTACAGCACTACTAATTCCTGACCAGTACAAAAGCCAAAAACTCATGGAAGTAATGTCCTTGCTGGCCTTTCTCCCCAGTGCCCACAGCTGAGATCTGCCCCACCTTCTGGGGCCCCACAAGGAATCAGTATCAGGTGCAAGAGAGGGGAGTGGAGAGTTCAAATGAAAATCCCCAGTCTCTCCCCAGTGATCCTTCTTCTGAAATCCACAACTAACTGGCCTCGTGCAGCTGCTTGTACTGGGTGAACTTTTGTAGATGAAGTCTTTACAAAGGTTACATAGAAAGCCAGAACCTTAAACAAAAGGAAAACATCAATCTGCACGCAGCCTCTCGTTCCCCTAGCCATCAAGGCCTGCAGCTAGCTGGAGGACCTTACAAGTCCAAGCAACTCTTTGCTGGCCAGACCGCCTTCTGCCATATCGTGTACGCCCAGGAAGGAAAGTGACAGAATGCAGTACGGATGCTGTCTCAGCCACCCAACAGCTATTCTTGGATAGAAGGGAAAGGTAGGAATTACCACCACAATAGTTTATTAATTGTGTGAAGCCTGGCCTTTTTCAAAATCCTCTGGGGAGAATTTTCAGACTATACAGCCCTCCTTCCCACTCCACCTTGGAAACTGGAGTATGCCACCCTAAAGATGCCAGTGAACTTTAAAACATCTAAGTGGAGCATCTGTCATTTGTAAATCCCTCCTAGAGGATTAGGAGCCCTGGTGGTAATAGTGGCCCACGTTGAGCTGCAATCCTCCTGGTTGGCAGTTCAAAGCTATCAGCAGCTTCAATTAAACAGCTAGTCTCAGAAACACACAGGGAGTCACTGTGAGTCAGCACTGACTCGTAGCAGTGAGTTTAATTTTGGGGGGTTCGTAGAGAATCCAGAGCCACTAGAACATACGAGGGGGTACCCCCCCCAAAAAAAACTGGAATCCTCCCAACCCAGCTTTGTATTTTAATTTTTTTTTTTTTACAAAATAATCTTATCGCCTTCAAAGTACTCTCCATTACACTTAATACATTTGTCAACTCTGCGATTCTATTCTTGGAGAGACATTTTTCAAACTCATCTGTTTGAATGGCTGACAGCAGCACCTCTGTCGTGTTTTTCTTCACCTCTTCTACATAGTCAAATCGCTGTCCTTTCTTGTTCCTCTTCATTTGCAGGAACAAGTCGCAAAGAGTGAGGTCAGGTAAGTAGGGTGTGTAGGGTAAGAGAGACATGTTTTTCCCAAATCTGACACACTGAGATGGCTGCGTGAGCAGGTACATTGCCATCATGGCAATTCTAGGACTTTTTTTGTCACGTACTGTTATACAATTTTTTTCTGAACCTCTAAATTGCTTAATTAAAGCTGGGCCAAATCTTGTTCCCTCCCTCTACCCCGACTACCCTTATACTGGACTGTAGATTCTTTCAGAAAAGGAAGCCTGTCCATGATGGTCACAGTTTATACACAGCCCCTAGCATATTGCCTAACTCTGCATATGATCAGTATGTGATAGTTGATTGCGTAAATAAGCAAGGTGTTGCTAGATGCATCTAGCTAAAGTGCCGTGCCTTCTCTGGTCTAAAATTAAAGGCTAAACTCTTTGGTTAACATTTAAGACCCTCTAGGGGAGAGGTCCTCAAACTACAGCCCGCAGGCCACGTGCGGCCCACTAAGGACATTTATCCGGCCCGCCTGAGATATGTGCAGTGTGCATAGGAATTTGTTCATAGTTGAGTTTTTTTTTAAAAACTATAGTCTGGCCCTCCAGTGGGTCTCAGAGCCAGTGAACTGGCCCCCTGTTTAAAAAGTTTGAGGATCCCTGCTCTTAAGACATGGCTTAGCCTATTTTTCCTGCTCTTTCTTTGCTCTTTCCACAAATGGTCCCCCTTGAATCCATCAGTCGTGTCCCATACGTTCCCATAATGCTTTGCTTATAAGCTCTCATCTCTATATTTCATCTCTTATCTGTCAATACACAGCCTAACCATGTGAGCAAGATTTAGCAAAAAAATCTGAAACAACATGTATCGAATCATATGAATGTGTTTAAGTACATTTATAATACAAGCATACATAAATATGTACTATTTAAAAAGTAATATCCAGGTATGTGACCTTTTTAGCTGAATTGAGTTAGTGTTTAAATTTAAAAACAAACAAGCGAACAAAAGCAAAAAAAATCATCAACAAACAGAAGGCCCTGAAATAGCAGAGACAGAATTATAAAATGACAGAGAAAGCAGATCCTCATCTACAAAATATCTCAGGTTCATCCTGGGGGGGTTCTCCATCTCTTACAGAATTCGAAGCTAAAATAAATATTTAAGGAAGAAAAAAGTACATATTTTCAATTTTTTTCTAGTTCACTTTCTATGCTCTAAATGTTATCAAGTTGGAAATACTAAAAAAATAGATTGCAAAGGTACATTAACAAAAATGCAGCTAGTTTTATTAAGATATGAAGTGTTACATATAGCTATAGAGTTAAATATTATTCACAGAGTACCTTTTTTTTTCTTTCAACCTACCTCCACGAGAGGCAAGGACATTGCCATCATAAGAAAAGGTCACACAAGAAGTGTCTGTGCCTGGTTCGTGAGCTTGCTTATAGTGGAATTTAGGATGAACCTATGTGTGAAGAGAAGCAAAGGGTTAACACCTCAGCTGAGAATGCTTCTGTGGTGACATCAGCAAATATGCACACACAGGTACAATACTCATTCCTTGGAATCGCATCTACTTTCCTTTTAGGGGAAAGAGGAAGAAGAGGGTCTGCAGACTTTTTCCAACAGGTATTTGTTTTCCTAAGAGGAAAGATGAGAGCAGGCAGCAGGAGATGGTTTTTCAGGCTGCCTCAGCCATTTCTAAGGCATGCAAGACTCACTGTAGTTAATTCTTCTGATTACACTCATCACAGACCATTCTCCTATATTTCTAAGAGCAAATATACATAGAAAATTACAGAGTAAGCATATGCTTTAGTAACTCCAAACCCTTTATTGTGATCCCAGTACACGGCAGCTACTGTGTACACACACCATCACTAGTTACGCGGTGGGCTAACTGCAAGCTCAGCGTTTTGAACCCACCAGTCACTCTGAAGGAGAAAGATGAGACTGACAACCTTGGAGTTCTACCCTGTCCTACATGGTCACTGTGAGTCATCACTGATCTGATGACAATGAGTTTGCTTGTTTGAAGTGCACATAGTTGTAAGTCTTTAACTATCTTTAATATGCCAATAGGATACTAATTTGAGTCACAACAGCAGCAGCAGCTAACCCTTACATGAAACCATACTCACTGCCCTTGAGTCCATTCTGACTTGCAATGGCCCTACAGGGTAAAGCAGAACTAAGACCTCTGCTCCCTGGTACCATGCCTATGAATATGTTACCTTACATGGCAAAGGGACTGTGCTGATGTAGTTAAACCACTAAGTAACTGACCTTAAAATAGAGAGATTAATTAGATTATCTGATAGAATCAAAGTGGTCACATGTACCCTTAAAAGCAAAACTTTCCCCTGGGTAAGGGCAGAAGAGGACTATTTAAGCTATATGGGTTGCTATGAGAGGTAATTCCCTTGACAGGAAGTTGTTGGGTTTTGTTTGTCTGTTTGAACATAAAGATTTAATTTATATCTTAGTGTAGAACCTTATTTAAAGTAACAAATAGCTGCATGTTAATAATTATAAATTCAAGGGAGAGGAAGTGATTGCACTCACAATAATGTAATTCATTTCTTATTTTAAATAACCTAATGGAATAGAAGCCAAATGTCCTCATTTGAGATAGACAGCTTAAAGATAGTAGGTCTAAAAGTGTTCTTCAAGTATCAGCCTCAATGTAATCAGTAACCATTGGGGTAGGTTATTGACGAATCAACAACCTTTGGGGTTAGCGAATACCAAACTCACTGCCATTGATTCCCAAGACAGTAGTTCTTTACAGGAGTCGAGAGCTAGTCTTTCTTCAGTGAGCAGCTGATGGTTTCAGCCTGCTGACCCAGTATCTAGCAGCCCAACCAGGAACCACTCTGCCATCAGGGTTCCTCCACCAGTGTGCTTCCTATTGTTAGTGGCACTGCAACATCCTCACAATTACTTTTGACTCCATTGTTGCAACCATTGTGTGAATCTATCTTACGAAGGATATGCCTCTCTTTCCCTGATCCTCCACTTTACTAAGCATAATGTCTTCTCCATGGACTGGTCCCTCCCAATAGCATTTCCAGCAAATGTGAAACCAAGTCTCCCCATCCTCCTTCTACAGAAGGTTCTGGTTGGATTTGTGGATTCCTCTGGCAGTCCATGGGGCTTTCAATATGCTTGGCCAACACCATGATTCAAAGGTATGAATTCTTCAGGCTTCCTTATAAATTATATAGGTTTCACAGGAATACAGGCATTAAAAAATACCATGGTCAGGTGTACCTTAAACCTCAAAGTGACATCTTTTCCCTTTAACACTTTAAATAGGTCTTGTGCAGAAGGTTTGTCCAGTGCAGTATGTCATGTGATATCTTAACTGCTGCTTCCATGGGCAATGATGGTGGATCCAAGTAAATGGCATCTTTGACTATTTCAATCTTCTCTCCATTTATCATGATGTTGCTAATGGGTCCAGCTATGAGAATCTTTGTTTTCTTTATGTAGGTGTAATACACCTTGAAGGCTGTAGTCTTGGATGTTCATTAGTTAGCACTGTGAGTCATGGTTTTATTGAAGCAAGCAAGGTTGTTCTTTGGCTTAATGCACGTTATATTAATGACTCTTCCTCCAATTCTAATATCCTGTTCTTCTTCATGTAGTCTAGTTTCTCAGATTTTCTCCGCATACAGACTGAGTAAGTAGGTGAAAAGATACAACCCTGACGTTCCCCTGTACCCCTTTCCTGATTTTAAACCGCACAATATCCCCTTGTTCCGTTAGAGCAATATGAGACTGATTCTTTACCTAGTTCTTCCACAAAAGGACTGTACACTCTACAGGCTTAGTCGGTAGAAGCCCTACTTGCAACTGCTGTGCCAAATGAGCCATCCTAACTAAAGCCGATTAACAGAACCTGCAGGCGACTGTGGCGCAGACGTCCTTCGTCACAGTCAAAGCTTTTCCAGAACTGTGTTGAGATTCTTCCTATAAATGTTCTTCCTCCCTTCCTTCTGTTCTTTATAGGTGTCAGATCTACATATCCATCTTCTACCTCTCTAGCTCCCTATGCAAGTTTTCTTCAAGGCATCTCTACAATTAATCTTACACACCTAATCATACTTGGCATTTGCCTCTCAGAGGACCCTAAATAACACAAGGAGTAGCAAGCAAGATTCAATCAAAGGACTGTAAAAAATGGGTACTTTGGGGGCCTGCTCTATTGGTGCTTTGAGAACTAGCTTCCATGTGAAAGAAAAAAAACTTGGGCTAACTTTCTGCATGAACAGAGAGTCAAGCCAAGTTATGCCTGTTCCCCCGGCTGACATCAAGCCCACTGCGAGACATGTGAGTCTGGCCATCCTAGATCACTCAGCCCCAGCTGGGTTCTTAGCTAACTGCAGATGTAATAGAGAGCCATCAGAAATCACCCAAGCTGGTGCAGATCAAAAGAAAGAACTGCCCAACTAACCTACAGATCATGAGCGATCACAGACGCCTGCTGTTTTAAGCCACTACAGTTTTAGCAAGGAGTACCTGGGTGATGCCCACAGTAAACACACTCAGCTGCTAACAGAAAGGTTGAAGGTTCAAGTTCCTGGAAGAAGGCCTGGAAATGCACTTCTGAAAAATCAGCTATTGCAAACCACCTGGAGCACAGTTCTACTGACACTCAGCGGGTCCCCATGAGTCAGAGTCAACTTGACAGCGTTTGGTGATGTTTCAGGATAGCTTCTGACGGACCAAGAAGCTAACTATTACAGCCTATCAAGAAAGTGAGCAGAGACTCACTTGTACATAATCAGTGCTTTGTGTTTTGTTACTATTTAAGTCAGAAAAAATATGAGAGCATTATCAACTTTTATGAAGGTCAATTTCCTCTCCCTTATACCTTTCCATTGTACTACATAATACCTATCATAAACAAGACCTTATCGTTCAAATCTGTCCATTTTGCCATGTCGTGTGCACTATATAATCCCTTACACTCCTCTCTTCCTTTTGCACCTGCCTGTGAGAAGAAGAATTCTTTCCAGCAAAGTTACTCAATCTTGGTAATGGGTGGTTTGGGATAGCTGTTTTCCCTGGTAGTGGTACTCTGTCTCCTTACACTTGCAGTGATTTCTCCTATATTTTCTTTTTTTTTTAAGGTCATTTTACTGGAGGCTCTTACAGCTCTTCTAATAACCCATATATCAACTGTATGAAGCATATTTGTATAAATGTTGCCATCATTATTTTCTAAACGTTTACTTTCTATTCGAGCTCTTTTTTTCCCTCTTCTTCTAGATTCTTTGACACTGAGTCAAACAGTAATTCCAGGCCACATGAAAGTGAGAGAAGGGCAAGTTAGGGTAATGGCACTTTCTTAGAAGACATAGAAAGGAGGGGTTGTGTTTCAGTTGCTTTTCTTTATGGCTATAGGTAAAAACTCTTTCTCCACATTTCTAATCCCTTCTTTCATGTAGGTAAGGCTCATATTATTTCTGTCTCGGGAATGCCATTTCAGCTCCCAGGAGCCCAATGAGAACTTTAGTGGATAGCATAATCAGACCCCAAAACCCTGCCGCTATGGAGCTGACTCAACTCTAAGCTTTGTAAATCTTTAGGAGGGCTGACAGCCTTGGCTTTCTGTCAGAGAGGCTAGTGGATTTGAACCACTGGCCTGAGGTTACCAGTCCAATGCTTACCCAAAGTGCCACCAGTCTCCTCTAGCATAGAAGGTAATAAGTTACATATGACTTATGTGCTTTTAAGGGGAGCATACTTTAACAACAAATATGGCAAATGGAAAGAGTAAAATAAAATACGTATAATAAATATATCAAATTAGCATGTTGCAAGGAAAAATGTTTCATAGTAAATTGATAGTGAACCAAGTTTCTAACATCCACCACCAATAATTATGGTCTAGCCCAAATGTGTTTTTCTAACTTCCCTCTTTCTCTCTCTCCCCCCTTCTCTTTACAGGAATATATGAAAGATCAAAGGCAGTGAGAGAAGGCCAAGGTTTATGAACGGCCCATTGACTACCACTACCTATAAAATAAGAAGTAGGAGAATGATGGTTCTTAGGATCCACATTTAGATCAACCATATTTACTGTGTATCCAATACAAATTCAATGTTGAAAGAGATGAATGAAGACATGGTATTTCCTTCAAATGATCCACAATTTGGGGAAAGGGAGAAAACAAGTAAGATCTCTGTATCGTACCCCACCCCTACCCGAAGAAACCTTTGCAGCCACCATAAACCAAGCACTGTCCTGAGTTTGGAGGGCATCACAATGACTAGATTGCCCTGTGCCATGTCAGTGAAGCTGAGTGTGCTTATGAGAGAGGATGATCAGAGTGCCTGCCTTTAGGACCACGCCTGAATTTTCTAGCTCGTTTTCCGCTCGGCTCCCCTTGCCCACTGCAACACTAGGATTTCACCAAACACCTATGATGCAGCATTCGTTTCTCCCTCTGAATTTGGCAAAGAGAAAGCCCAGCTTTCACCCACAGCAGGGCTGTGTTGCAGTGGGGTGCCAATGTGGACATCTCACTCCAGGCGACTGCACCGTGTGGCTACCTAGGGCTCTGTCGACAACCAGCTGGAAGCTGTGGCTGCAGGAGAAAACTCAGCCGCTGGGGTGGGTGAGTCACAGGCCGGCATGACAGCAGCACTCTGGAATCTTCTGGCTCCCCATGTGCTTGCAACTGGAAATTCAAGGTGTTTACTTTAGTCTATAAAAGATACCCCTTATGGCTAGGGCACAAGTTACCTTCACATTAATCTCTCTTCTTATAAACCCTAGCTGAGATCAGTGGGTCCAGAGACCTGGATGCATACATTTTTAAAGATCCACCAAACACCCACTCTGTGGGGACTTCAAGAAGGTACATTAATGAAACACCCTGTCTTTCTTGGGCTTTGAAAATAAATTTATAATCTCAAGACATTAGACAGCATAAGTTAAAGATGGTAGTATTTTCTCTCTCTTTTTTTTCTTCTTTAAACGGGAGAGCGGGAACACAGCGCTCCATTACCACACCTTCTGCAGTCGAGCTTCCCACATTTGGGGAAACCGCAGGGGTCAGCACATCCGGAGTGCAATGGATAAGCCTCGCCCTGGGAAAACCACCCTTGCGATCATGGCATCTCCCCTGCCAGGCAAGTATAAGACAGTCATATTTTTTTTAATGAAAACAACAATAACCAGTTGTCTTCAAGTTACTTTGAACTCCCAGCATCTATTTAACTATCTGATATCTTTTACTGTTCTTGATTTTAAGCAAGTTAAGTGTATGTGTGTGTGTATACACATATACATACATACATACATAAATTAAAAACTGGGGATAACTGAGGTAACTAATGGAGAAAACTTCTATGATGCTTCCTTCGGTCTCTGAGAGGAGCGTCAGCTAAATCACCAGGAGAGATGATTTAAGGAGAGAGCCTTTCCAGAGAGACAGCCTGAGAGCAGGGTTTCCCAGAGGCTGTTTTGTGTAACATCATCACATCAGGAGTCGTTCTCTAGCCAAGCAAGCCTGGGAAACTAGAGTTTATTTGCATACCACGGCCTCAACTTAAAGACTCACAATGCACACTGGATTATTAAAAGCCTGAGTCTTTTAAGTATTAGCCTAGAATCAATCAACCTCTTGAACATTTTCAAAGACTGTTGGACTATGTGACAATCCAACCCCACCCCTACCCTCTACCCCACCCCCCATGATAGTACTTACTTACTAACATTCTGTGGACCTTAGTGGGGGAAACAACTAACTCGATAGCATGAGCCAGGGCTAGAAAACGTTCTCTGTAAATGGCCAAACCAAACCAAACTCACTGCCATCATGCCAGCTCATTGCAACCCCGTAGGCCTGCCCCTTTGGGAGTAGAAAGCCTTGTCCTACTCCCTACCAACTAGCAGATATTTCAAGTTTTGAGGACTGTATGAACTCTGTTTTTATCTATTCACGCTGCTGCTGCTGCTGCTGTGTCAAAGTAGCACAGACAATTTACCAGCTGCAGGGATAAAAGGCATGCGCGTGCAAAGGAAATATTGCTGGGTGTTCCAATAAAGCTTTATTTACAAAAAGAGGCGGCAGGCTAGGCTTGGCCCACAGGTTATATTTGCTGACTCCTGGCCTAGAGAGAACCTAGAAAAGGGTACTTCATTGGTACCATTATTCAAACCATTGTTTAGTAAATGAAAGGCTGTCTTTTGGTTCAATAATTTTTGTGTCCTGTTAATGGTGGTGGGAATAACAATGCCAATAATAACACAACTCCATTTATCAAGCATGTGACGCCTCAAGAAGGAATACATTTTCTAATTTCATCCTTAAAGCATGGCTCCTGGGGTATAGGTAATGATAATGTGCACTTTACAAAGAGGAAAACTAATGCCAAGTGAAGCAACTAACTCCAAGACATATGCCTCGTAAGTGAAATGTCAGTACAAAGCCTCGGATCCTAATTCTAACTCCAGAACCATCACTCTTCACTAAAACGCCCCTCTACTCAGAAGGTCCATGTCCAACCTGTCCTCTTTTGACCTCTCTAGCAGACTGTCATAAAAATGGCCATCAGGGATCAGGGACGTTTATGCAGGAGAAGTAATGGATAGCATAAAATAACTTTTCCCCATATATTTTACACTGTTAGGGAATTCCCCCAAATGTTTATTATACATTCAAATTAAGGCAGAAGCCAGCAGTCTTATAGTTGCATTAAAAATCAAACAACAAATCAGTCATTTCTCCCATCCCACTAGTCCTAGGCTGTGGTGGCTGGCACATGATCATGCTAACATTTACTAGGCACTTATGAATGAGACACAGCTCCAAAGTACTTAATACATATGCATTAGCCCCTGCGATTCTCTCAACCTTATGAGATAGGCGCTGTCCATTAAGGGTCGCTGTTTGTGGCTGCTGCCTACCATGCGTGCGTGTGTGCGTGCGCGCGAGCATTAGCCCCCTGAAATTCTCTCAACCTTATGAGACAGGCAACAGCTTACCAGTCCCATCTTCCCAAACACCTCTGCTGTGTTCAAATGACCGGCCTCTCTGCTGGCAACTGAATGGATAACCATTTGCACCATCCAGGGTCTCCTGCAGTGATGGTCTCAAGAAACAAACAAACAAAAACCCTAACTCAGTGCCGTCGAGTAGATTCTGACTCAGAGTGATGCCTAGAACAGGGTAGAACCATGCTTGTGGGAGCACTAAGCAGGAAGGAAGGAGCCTGGTGGCACAATAGTTAAAACACTCTTTATGGGAGTAGAAAGTCTTTCTTTCCTGCCGAGTAGCTGGTTTTGGACTGCTGACCTTGCAGTTAGCAGCTCAACTATAACCAGCACACCACCAGGGCTCCCCAGTGAAGGTAGCTGAAGTGCAAACCAGGTGCTTAGTTGCTCAAGATCATGTGGCTATTAAGTGGTTAAGCCAAGATTCAGCTCAGGCAGTCTGGCTCCAGAGCCTGTGTGCTTAACCACCACTATCCAGGCCACAACCTAATGGTTCTCTGACTCCTCCTTACTGCCAAAGTGGGGTAGACTCTGCTTTCCTAGTGCCTTAGTACTTTCCTAACTACTCAGTCCCCTGACCAACCACCAACCCGTGACAAAGGAGTCCAATGTTGGTCAGCGGGTGTCACTACACCAGTTGCTGAAAACCGCTAAAATCCTCATTCATGGCTAATCCCAGACCACTAGCTACATTCAATCCATAAGTATGGGTTTATCAGCCTTTCCCCAAGAGGCCGACAGCAAGAGTCCTTGAAGCAATGTGAAACTTGGGAAGGGCAAATAGCACAACTGAGACTATTCACTGTGGCCCTCCTTAGCTGCTCAGTTCGGTGATGTTACCGTTTCTCCTGATCGTCACTCCTAAGTCTGAGATAGGAGGGGATGGGATCTCAGACTGTCTGGCTCACGTAAGGAACACAAAGTTGCCCACAAGTGCAGCTCCCCGTTCAGCTCTTTAATTACAGAGGAACTTGAAAGCCACCATGCCAACACCGGAAGCACCGTGCCATGGAATGACCTGCCGAGACAGGAGGGAAAGCCCGGCAGTCCCCCCTTTGAAGTCCAGCTGCCTGAGATTCACTGGCAGCCGACCTTCAAAGAGAGCCGATGCTTCCTTCCCTCAGCCTGGCCGCCAAGCTTCCCGGGCAGCTGGGCAGATTTAGCCTCTCTCTGCCCAGCTGTCTGTGAACTCTGGCAGCCAGTTCAAGTGAGGGATGGAGAAGTGGTGGCGACGGAGCGTGTGTGGGACAGGGAGCGGTGTGGGGAGGAGGGTGGCCAGCCGGCCCAGTGGCGCCAGGGTGAAGAAGATGCTGGGTTTCCACAGAGCAGACCTCATCCAGGTCAGTCAAAAGGCTCAGCTCCCAAGAAACGTGCACTCCCACCGCTGCAAAGCAACTTCTGAGTGACTGGAGATTTTAATCCACTTTTCTTCCAAAGCTGAGCGCGTCTCAAAAAGCGCAGCTGAGAGTGGCATTCCCCTAAAGGTGGGAAGAGAGGGCAACCGCAGCCACGGAAGGCAGGGGCAAGCCTGTGGTCAAGCACCAAAAATGTGCCGTCCTGGCTGATTCTGATTTTCCAGCACCAAGAGTCTCGACTTCTTGGAAACGTTGGGGGGCTGTTTGCCGACTTTGTTGTGGCAACCCTTCTGTTCCTCTGAAAGAACATGTCTTGTTTTCTGCGCCTGTGCGGCAGATGCCTGGGAAGGCTGGCGTGGTTGACATAAGTACTGCCGACGTGCCGTTGTGCTGCCCTCTTGGATCGTGAGGCTGGAACGGCGCAGAGGGGTGCTATCCCTGAAGGTGCAGAAGGGAGCAGAGCGGCTGTTACTGTGAGAGGGAACCAAGAAAGAGACTCAGAGTATTCAGGGGGGTGACTCGACCATGGGAGGGCACAAGGAGGAGCTGCAGGATCCCGAGTGGAGGAGTCGACCAGGTTTCTGCCACAAGATATGGAAACAGAGGAGAGGAAGATTGAGAGCCAAGAGGAAAATGCTCACACACACTTCATGAATTTACCCCCCGGTTTTGTTTAATTTGATTACAAAGGGCTACGTGGATGAGTTTGAACTGGGCACCCTGACTACATGAAGAAAGGGATTCAGGCACACACTGCAAAGAAGCTCCCTGCTCCTCTGGGTGCTGTTGTGTGCCGTCGACATGCCTCCAGCTTAAGCACACCCATGTGACAAGGCAGAACCACCCTCAGGGCTTGCTAGACTGTGCTCACTAATGACACCGACTGTCCCATCTTTTCTCCCATGGATCCCCTAGTGGGCTCAAACCACTGACCTTCTGCTCAATGGTCAGGTGTTTTAACTATTGTGCCACCAGGCTCCTTCCCTCCTGTTTAGCGCTCCTTAAACGCTATACTATAGCACCCACCACTAAGTATGGTGCTATTAACAACATGCAGTTCAAATGGTATTATCTCGATTTAAAAGTACAATGAAGACAATAACTTACAGAAGATGCAACACTGAAACTTGCTGAGATTAACCTGTTTATCCATTCATTCCACAAATGTTCACGGAGTCCTGGCTACGTGCCAGCAGTCAAATCACCAGCGGCCTCATGCCCTTTACCTGTGGGCACTGCTGAGCCGCACGTGTGGGAGGGTTTTCAGGAGTGAGGGGCGATATGCTCAGTTCTGCACTTGAAAAGATCATCGCCCAACAATAGAAAAGATCAACTAGAAAGGGGAAGTTCCATTGAGGACAGGGAAGTGAGTCAAGAAGGACCTGCAGGCTCCACCGTGAGGTCTGCAGGAGGAACATGAGAACAAGTCACACTGAAATCAGTGACCTCGGTAGAGGCAGTTTTAGTGACTTGATGAAGTGGACACAGCAAATATTGTCTACTCTGGGTAGAACCTGGCTTTGAAATAAGGATGAGTTAAAGATGGCCACTGTTCAAAAAAATAATCTATAAGGGGGCTTCAAAAAATTCTTTAAAAATTCCATTCTCTTCTAATTCCATTTTTCCCTGATCTTTTTGAAGCCCCCTTATAGATAAAACTGAGAAACTTGAGTACATTTTTCAGAATGAAAAGGATACAGATACAGGAAAGGGAGTAACTGATAGAATTCGGTCTCAGAGGAAGCAGGAAAGATGCATTCGCGTGCACAGGTGGTAGGATTAGTGAGACACGAAGACAAAGCGCTCGGCCTTGGAGACTGCAGGGCAGGGCGCTGAGAGACCATGGAGGCCTGAGCACAGAGACCTACGGGTGTGTAAGTCGACAGTGGAAAGTCTGACCAATTCCAGCCTGCTGTGCTTTGTGTCCCCTAAAGAAGCCTGCGGACAGTTCAGCCGGGAGTGGAAGGATGCTGAGGAGTTGCTGGGGAAGTCCAGCGGGCTGAACTAAGGAGACGAGGGTAAAGGCAGAGTTGCTGAAGGCCAGGAAGAAGATATACATTATGGATCTGGACCGGCACCCAGCTTTCCAGACCATGGGTCTTAGCAAACTGCATGCGGAGTGCAGGGCAAAAGAGACAGAAATTACATGACTGGGGCTAAAGGAGAGCAAGCAGAAAATACACATGTATTTTAAAATCTGGGTACTTTTATCCCAGTTGAAGTTTTCTTTTTTATTTTTTTGTCCCAAATGTAGAAGTTGAGGTCAAAGAGTGATTTGATTTTAATTTGGCAGCGCTATTATAAGAATTAGACTTTTCTTTCTTTCTTAATGTGACTTCACTACAGACACTACTAGCATTTTGCTTACTCTAAGCATCCCCAAAGCCACTGCTGTCAAGCCAATTCCAACTCAGCTATAACCTTCTAGACAGAGCCCCATGGGGCTTCCCAGGCTGCAATCTCTATGTAATCCGACCGCCACATGTTCTTCCACGAGCAGCTCCTGGTTCAACTGCTAACTTTTTAGTTAACAGCCAAGAGCTTCACCCCTGTGCCAACAAGGATCCTTCTTCTCAGCAGAGCACTAATTTACTTCAATAAAGAGAGTGTTCAGCTTTCACTCAAGCCATCGATTTAAAAGAAATGTTCAAGTGTTTACAGTTGCCTTTGAGCACCCTGGCCTTCCATTTGTGTTTGTGGGAACAAATGTAAACCAACTAACAAACAAAACCCCACAATCCCTGCCTTCAAGAAAATTACTCTACCCTTACCCTAACATTAACAGCAATGTTCAAAAAAAAAAAAAGAAAGAAAGAAAGAAAAAAAGCAACAAAAGCAGGACAAAGACTGTCTCCTCACTGTCTATATTTTGTGTTTGTTTGTTAAACACTGTAGCTCCAACAGGGACTGATTTTCTGATTCTAATTATACAGTATTACCAGTTGGCATGAGCACCTGACATGTGTCTTATATGGGAAGCTCAATGCTGGAAACACTTTTATTTGGACCACCTCAAATAGGATCCCTCAAATATCTGGATATAGTATTTGATCTACTTTCAATTCTCTAGATGCTCTTAATCAACATCCTAGGAACAGATATCAAGCACATAATATTGGACATATATAATAGCTATAAGGAGAATATAATTATTGTCTAAATTTAAATAATTTAATTAACTATTCTTTTCAGTAAATAATTAGAAGGGAAGGAAGAAGAAAGGAAAGGAAAATGCGGAACCTTGGGAGGAGAGAATAGAGTTGCTATCCAGAAGGACAGACAGGGACACACTTGGGCAAGTGCAGATTGTAGGCTTGCTATCATTGTGTTCCACCTCACAGCAACCCTGTATGACAGCGGAGAATTGTCTTAGAAGAGAGGGTTCCCAGGCTGTATGTTTTCATAGGCGAAGATTACCGTAGTTTTTCTCCCACAAAATATGAGTAGGTTGGACCTGCCAACTTTAGCAGATGAGCATTTAATCTTTGTGCCTACAGGGCTCCTACTAGCAGGCTTAGAGATATAAATTCAAAGTAAATCACTACCAGTTAATTGGGCATAAATATTAACATTCCCTAATTTTAGGGAGTTTGTACTCATAAAGAAATACCTACTCTCGGGTCCCCTTTTATTCAGCATCCTCCTGGAGGTCCTAACTAGTAACATAGAGCAAACGAATGACATCAAAGATAGCCATCTGGGGAAAGAAGTGAAACCATTGTTATTTGCAAATGATATGGTTTTATATATTGAGAACCACAAAGGCTCCAGAATAGGAGTATTGGAAGTGATAGAGGGTTATGGTAGAGTGGCAGGATACAAAATAAACAAACAGAAGTCAATTGGATTGCTACATATATCGATGGTATCACAGAAAAAAGAGAACAAGAAAGTAGTACCCTTCACAATAGCCAACCATAAACTGAGATATCTAGGGATATACTTAACCAAAAGATCTGTACAAGGAAATCTACAGAACATTATGACAAGAAACCAACGGGGATCGTCACTAATAGAAGAATAGCTCGATGCAATTCCAATACAAATAGCAACACCTTTTTCAAAGAAATGGAAAAACTGATCATCAATTTCATATGGAAAGGGAAGAAACCCAGAAATGGCAAAGAATTCATCAAGAAAAGTAAAGTGGGACGGCTGGCATTACCTGACTTTAAAACTTATGATAGAGCCACAGTTGTCAAAACAGCATGGTACTGGTATAATGGTAGATACACAGACCAATGGATAGGAGCAGAACATCCAGAAATAAAATCAGCAGCATACAGATGACTGAGCTTTGATCAGGGTCCCAAAAATACCAAATGGGAAGCATGTGCCCTAGTTAACAAATGGTGCTGGAAAATCTGGATATCTACCTGCAGAGAAAATGAAGCAAGCCCTTTACCTCACTCCAGACACAAGAACAAATTCTAGGTGAACCACAGACTTCAAGGTAAAACCCCAAACTGGGGGAAGGGAGACTCCAGATAGGGCAAGATATGACAAAATAACAATGTATAAATTACCAAGGGCACATGAGGGAGGGAGGAGCTGGGAGGGAGGGGGAAAAAAAGAGGGCCTGATGCAGAGGGCTTGAGTGGAGAGCAAATGCTTTGGGAATGATTGGGGCAGGGAATGTGCGGATGTGCTTTACACAATTGATGTATGTATATGTATGGATTGTGATGAGAGTTGTATGAGCCCCTAATAAAACGTAAGAAAAGAAAAGAGGAGGAAAAAAAAGAAAATGATTAGGGCAAAGAATGTACAGATGTGCTTTATACAATTGATGCATGTATATGTATGGATCGTGACAAGAGTTGTATGAGCCCCTAATAAAATGTTTTTTAAAAAAACACCCCAAACTATCAGGATCATCAATGAGAAAATGGGGACAAAGCAAGAACCTTAGCACAGGGGATACACAGGCTATCAGAAACATAGAAAGATACACACTTAGAAGAAGTTAAAATAGACAAGTGGAACATCCTAAAGATAAAACACTTGCATACATCAAAGGACTTCATCGAGAGAAATAAGAGATCGGGAAAGATATTTAGCAATGACACATCAGACAAAGGGCTTATTAAAAGCTTTTAAGAAAAAAATTGCCCACAGAGGAAGTGGGCAAAAGATGAACAAGAGATTCAGAAGGAAGGAAAACTGAATGGCCAATAAATATAAAACAAAATGTTCATGACCATTAGCCATGCAGGAAATGCAAATTAAAAGAACTATGAGATGTCACTTAATACCCACAAAGATAACCCCCAAAATCAGAAAGCAACAAATATGGAGGGGGTGTGGACAGAGGGGAACGTTCAGCCAATGCTGGTGGTCTTGTAGATACGTACAGCCACTGTGGAAAACGATTTGGCAGTATCTAAAACAGATGGAAATTGAATTACCTTACAACCCAGCAATCCCACCACTGGGCATACACCCAGACGAAATAAAAAACAGACCACGGCCATATAGCTGTGCTCCAATGTTCACTGTTGTGCAGTTCACAATCGCAAAGAATTGGAAACAGCCTAAATTTCAATCAACAGACAAATAGATTTTAAAACTATGGTATACACACACAATGGAAAACTAGGCGTCCCTAAAAAATAGTGACAAAAAGATGAAGCATCTTGCCTTGTGGAAAGAGTTAGAAGGTATTACGCTGAGTGAAGTTAGCCAAGCATAAAAGGACAAGCACATGTGAGTCCACTGAGGTAAGTTCAAACAGCAGAACGGGCACAGGAGAAATTGCACATCCTGAACAGTTCCCAGGCTGAGGAACAAATACCCTGGCAAGAGCCAAACAAACTCAAAAATGCATACATCAGCAAGGAAAAAAGATAGAGACAGCACTTATGATGAAAGACACCCCCCACCTACCCTACCCCATCTCATAGGCCTCCACAGCCCACAGAGGAATGAGGGAAGAAAAAAGACAGAAAGCAATGGGGGACCAGGCACTAATCCACCCAGGGGCAGGGTATTGTTTATGTCTCCCTAGGAAAAGAAAAAAGAAAGTAAAACTCCTTCTAGTGTGCCCATCCTTTTTGTGTTTAATCCTTTTATTGGGGGCTCAAACAACTCTTATCATCATCCATCCATCCATTGTGTCAAGCACATTTATACATTTGTTGCCATCATCATTCTCAAAACATTTGCTTTCTACTTGAGCCCTTGGTATCAGCTCATTTTTCCCCTCCCTCCCCACCAACCCCCTCAAGAACCCTTGATAATTTATAAATTATTATTTTGTCATGTCTTAAAGCGTCCAACGTCTGTCTACCTTCACCCACTTTTCTGTTGTCCATCCCCCAGGGAGGGAATTATATGTAGATCCTTGTGATTGGTTCCCCTTTCTACCCCACCTTCCCCCCAACCTCCCGGTATCACCACTCTCACCACTGGTCCTGAAGGGTTCATCTGTCCTGGATTCCCTGTGTTTCCAGCTCTTATCTGTACCAGTGTACCTCGGGTTTAACCGGATTTGTAAGGTAGAACTGGGGTCCTGAAAGTGGGGGGGGGAATATTAAAGAACTAGAGGAAAGTTGTATGTTTCTTCATTGTTATACTGTACTCTGAATGGTTTGTCTCCTCCCTGAGACCCTTCTGTAAGGGGATGTTCAGTTGCCTATATATGGGCTTTGGGTCTCCACTTCACACCCCCCCCTCATTTACAAAGATATAATTGCTTTGTTCTTTGATGTCTGATACCTGATCCCATTGACAACTAATGATCACACAGGTTAGTGTGCTTCTTCCATGTGGGCTTTGTTATTTCTCAGCTAAAAGGCTGCTTGTTTATCTTCCAGCCTATAAAACCCTAGACACTATATCTTTTAGTAGCCATGCACCATCAGCTTTCTTCACCACATTTGTTATGCACCCGCTTTGTCTTCAGCAATCGTGTCAGGAAGGTGATCATCATGGAATGCTAGTTTAATAGACCAAAGTGTTCTTGCATTGCGGGAGTACTTGAGTGGAGGTCCACTGTCCATCTGCTACCTTAATATTAAACCTACAAATATATGCACATAGATTTTTCCCCATCATCATAAATACATTTACATATGTACCTGACTGTATTTAGACCTTTATAAATGCCCTTTGCCTCCTAGTTCTTTCCTCTATTTCATTTTACTTTCCTCTGGTCCCACTATCAAGCTCAGTCTTCATTTGGGTTTCAGTAATTCCTCTCGATTACATTGCCCTTGATGAAACCCTACCAGGCCTCCTACATCCTCCTCACCACCAATTTTGGATCACTTGTTGTTCCTTTGTTCCTGGGTTTGTTTGTTAACACTCACTTCCTTTCCCCCACCTCCTCCTCTGCCATGTCTCTGCACCACCCCCATAACCAAAGGTCCCCTTGTTTTCTCCTCCAGATTGTTTTTCCCACCTATCTTATCTAGATAGACCTGCAGAGATAATAATATGCATAAAAAACTAGAGCAAAACAAAGTAACAAATGAAAACAAAACAACAACAAAAGAAAAGCCTATAAATAGTTCGAGGTCTGTTTGTTGATCTTTAGGAATGTTTTCCAGTCGAGTCTGGTGGGGTGCTATGCCCTGGCCCCAAAGCCTATTTTTGGTACTCCCTCAGGACTTCATTGCTGTACTCCTCTTGCTGTTCTTTTACACATGGTGTGCCCATCGTTAAAGGCAATGTCCCTGCTTGAAGTAGCTTGTTCCCAGAGATGACTACAGGGCTGGCCTTAGCTCGAGACATGACATCCACCACCCCCCAACCCCCATGACAGCACCATGGAGAGCAGCACAGAACTGCATCTTCTGACCTGCCCACATGGGGCCAAACCAAGAGTGGAGGGCAACAGACCAGGAATGAGAGCAAAGCAATGAAATCCCGATTGTAGACTTCTGACTCAGGGGGCAGTGCTTGGCACTTCATCTGAACTGGCTGAGGGTTATTCACAAGGGGGCCACACTGAAAGTTGAAAGGTGCAATGAGGTGGGGGTGGGATGTACTACACTGCTCCATTCCTGATGGGAAAAGCAATGGGAATTTATAGGAGGCACGCCTTTTGGTCATGAATACTGAGGACTAAAAGGGTTTAAGTAGTTATGTAAGTGGGTCACAGGATATGGAACCCTGAAAGAAAAGGGAACAGATTGATTAATTATAACAGGTCCTGCTTGCTATTGAACAGAGAGATATCCAACTACACTAAGTCACATTATCATTTAGACTTGGAGCTATCTGTATAGTTTCCCAATGCCTTTTCTTTCTCTATTTTGGTGTCCATCTATATAAGATAGGCAAGATAAACCATTGTAAGGACACACCAGGAGAGAAGGCTGGGGAAGTGAGCGGTGAGCCAAAAGCAACAGGGATTAGGGGAATAGCAAGGGATCTAAAATTGACAGTAAGGAGGGTGCAGGGTTCCTCGTCATGTTCAATCAATTGGAATGTATCTGAGAGGAATTACTGAGAGGTGAACGATGGATAAACATGAAAGTGGGGCAGGAGGAAAGTAAAAAGAAAAAGAGGGAAGAAGAAAGTAATAATTATATATAGATCCACATATAGATATATATGTAAATAAATGAGTGTATTTGTTTATGTCTATATATATATACTATACATCATTATATATAAGCCAAGTTTTTCAGCACCTTTTTAATGCAGTTTTTATGGTAAAATTAGGTGCCTTGGTTGATACTTGGGTCAACTTATACTTGAATCTATACGGTATATGTAAATTCAATATGGAAGCAGATAAACTTTGGGCCTCTACTAAAATCTTACCTCAGTACAAGAACAGTTTGTTCTAATGATGTAGCACTGTATGATACTCTTTTTCTCACAAACATGAGGTGTCCAAAACAAAACCAAAAAACCATATTGTTGCTAATGAGGGGGGCTGGAGCGGAAACTCAAAACCCACGTGTATTAAACAGGATATACCTCACAGAAGGCTCATAAGGAAGGGATGAGTCAACCAGGGCACAGTGTAGCACCGACAAAACACACAACATTTCTCTGATTCTTTGAGGCTTCCTCATCCCCCACTATCATGACCCTAGTCCTACCTTACGGTTCTAGCTAGACCAGAGCACTGGCTAAACCAGTACACTGGTATAGATAAGAGCTCAGGGCACACGGTATCCAGGTCAGATAAACCCCTCAGGTACAGAAATGAGAGTAGTGATACCAGGAAGGTAGGGGGAAGGTGAGGGGAGAAGGGGAGGAAGGGGAACTGATCACAATGATGGACACATAACTACCACCACCACTCCCCCTGGCCCCCTAGGGGCAAACAACAGAAATGTGGGTGAAGGGAGACAACAAGATATGAAAGTAACCATAATTTATGATTTATCAAGGGGTCACGAGGGTGGGAGGGAGGGGAAAAAAGAGGAGTTAACACCAAGGGCTCAAATAGAAAGTAAATATTTAGAAAATTATGATAACAACATATAAACAAATATGCTTGATACAAATGATGCATGGATTGTTATAAGAGCTGTAAGATCCCCCAATAAAATGATCTTTCAGAAACAGTAACTGAAGTAACAAATCCCTGAGGGCACTGGAAGAGAGGGAGGGTGGGGACTGAGAGCAATGAGGACTGCATAACCCCAGGGGAACAACTAACAGAATTGCAGCGAACAGCTACATTGGATCGTTGAAGACTCCACAAATAATTATATAATAATAAGGGTTGCTGGGAGGGTAGGTTGGGAGGGGGGAGGATAAAGGGGAGCTGATATCAAACGGTTCAAGAAGAAAGAAACTTTATTGAAATGGATGGTGGTAGCATTTGTACAATTATGCTTGATCTAATTGAAATATGGATTGTTACAATGTCTGCAAGAGCTCCCATTTAAAAAAAAAAAAATACCTACTCTTTAAGTAAAGAAGGCATCACACATTTTTTGCAACCATCCTATCAAACTCCTTGAAGTGCATTTAAATATTCTATTGGGACTTACTGATCTAGAAGATGCAAAGGTAACCTGTAATTACCTCTTCTCTGCCCACCAACCTATCAGCCTCAACACCTAAAAGAGTTTATGCTACGATCCTCTGCACACTGCCATCAAGTCCATTCCCGCCCACGGTGACCTCACATAGGTTTACAGGGTGGTGAATCTTTACAAGAGCAGAAAGCCTCATCTCTCCCCAAAGCAGCTTGCAGGTTTGAACTGCTGACCATGAGGTTAGTAGTCCAACTCTTATCCAGTGCTCCTTGGTGCTACCGTAGAGCAGCAGCAACAATCCGTCTGCAAAATGAAATGCTTCCACAATCCATTCCATAACAGAAGAGTGAGCCTGATGCCTATGCCAACTGGAACTGGAGCGTTTAGGGCAGAAGCGCCTGCAGAAGAACTAAGCGTGAGAGTGTGCTATGAATCAGGGAAATAGACCAGAAAAGGCTGAAGGTCATGTTTTCTGTGGTTTGTGGTAGTGGTAGAACTGAGGAAAAAGAGTTCAAAAGACCCACTACAGTTTCTTGTAATGAATAGAGAATTGGCAAGCAAGTGAATTGCCAATTATGCTAACTCAGTAAAGCAGGCTGTGCAGCATTGTGCATAGTCTCCAAACACCCCTTCCTCTACTGTCCTCTGGCTAACAGAAGGTTATACGCCTACAGAGAATTTTAAGGATGCTCCTCCATACCTTATTTTTATTTAAGTGAGCATGAACGTCTTTCTATATTTTTTAGCTGTCTCGTATTTTTAGCTGACTTCACTGACAAAAAAAGAAGTTCTGACTCTTCAAGGGTACAGAGCAGAAAAGTGCCAAATTTGTTTCTTTAATTTTCTCCTTTAAATGACTAGTGGATTTTCACTCCACACAGCACTTCTAAATTTGGAAGGACAATTTAAAATTTATTGAAGTCCAGAAAAAGTCCTGCTTTAAGATCAAAAGGTAGCTAATACAGAGAGCAAGTATCTCCTGAGAGTTTAAACCCCAAGTGTGCCCCACTTTAAGGCTTTATAGCCCGGAGGAGAAACTCTTCAGAACTAAATGTCAGCATGTTCTTTTAAAATCAGTATTGTGATTATTTTTAACTCCGTCGTTCTCTCATGAGGAAAAACACTCCACACAATATCCTCTATTTATCGGAGATGACCGAGTACTACATCAGAGAGAGCAAGACATATCTATAGAAGAATTATCATGAAAATACCAAAGAATGTATCAGCATTGACAACTACTGCCAGGAATGTTAGCCCCCAACTTCTCAATAGCACTGGAAATGAAAGTAGTAGGCTTTTCGCTGTTAAATAAATGGAAGAGGTATTTTGGAAGTGGTTAGAACTCTTTCTATGCCTTTAGAAATGAAGACAAATCAGCGAAATATTCTTGTTTTTCAAAGACATGCTATTATAACTCAAAATATTCTATAAATTTTTTAAATATAGATTTCTGACACATAAAAACCAACACCACATTCGATTGGTGCTGGTGACAGAAAACCATGACAAAAGATTCTGAAAGCAATGTCTTTAGAGTCAGACTGTTCTTGGTTTCCTCGCTGTCACATTTCCAGTTGGACAAACATTTTTAAAAGCTCACTCCCACCGTCCATTTGACTCAGCATGACCCGAACAGCGGCTTACTCGGCCACTCTAACTACCCTTGATTTTCTCATCTGTAAAGGGAGAAGCCTCGTAACTTCAATGTTAGCGAGTTGGGAGAATCAGATTAAGTAATAAACATGAAAGATGCAACAATACTGCTGGAACGCAGAAAATGATGAACAAGCAACTATGGTTTCATTTTGATGTGACACACTCAATTGGAAAGTACATGAGTATTGAGGGAAAAGCCGCCACTTTATTTCTCTGATCTGCTCCTCAGAAATCAAGAGTGTTTTCAAATCAAACAGCAAATCACGGTGCCATCCAGCTCACCATCCCACCTTGCTATGGATTCCAAGCCAAGGGAGTGACTGCCTTCAGGGAGCTTGTAGTTCAAAGCAGACAGCACTGGCATCAACTACAGGCCGCCGAGAAAGGCCTCTACTACCAACTCAGAGCCGAACAAGCGCTGAAGAGCCCTGAGAGTTCAGCAAGGAAGCCTCGCAAACATTCCTGCAGACATAATGGCTCGCAGACCTAAAGTCCCGGACGCGCAAATGAGGCAGACGAAGTCACTTCCTCTCTTACTTGCAGCCCTAGTGTCCTTAATAGACTGCAAATTGACTACCATAAAATTGAAGAGCGTTTTCTGGAGAGTCTTCAGAGATGGGTAATAATGTTCAATCCACTGGGAGAGGAATGCAGTTCTTACTGCAACGATCAAACCACTCATTCTATTGAGCCGTGATCACATGATCAAACTGTGTAAAGTTGTGGGGGGAATTTTTCAGCTTTCAGCCATCAGGTTGTCATGAAAATTCTTTAAGGAGAACTTATTCTAATAGGCAGCTAGGGAAAGGATTGCAAAGCCTCAATGCCAGGATGCTGCTGTCCATTATTTAAATGACTAGTCTCTCTGGGTTTGTTTTTAAGTTCCCCAGTTCACGTCCAAATGTTCTCACTTACTCATCCCTTGGGTAGAAAGTAAACAGACTAATTTTGTTCAGCAGGCTTATAAAAATCCATCTAATTAACTTAAGATACCCCCCACTGTGAAGTGCTACATGTATTAAATTATTTTGGAAATACTATGGGCTCTTACTTGAAGCTTATTATTATTTAATCTTGCTCTTCAAATTACCAAATGTATTTCCTTCTAAAACAGCAATTCTCAACCTGTGGGTCGCAACCCCTTTTGGGGTCGCACAACCCTTTCACAGGGGTCACCCAATTTGTAACAGTAACAAAATTACAGTTAGGAAGTGGCAACGAAAATAATGTTAAGGTTGGGGGGTCACCACCACATGAGGAACTGTATGAAAGGGTCGCAGCATGAGGAAGGCTGAGAACCCCTGTCCTAAAGTATAAGTGTCCCATCATTCTCCCTTGCGAAGGGTCAGCTAGAAAGTGTGGATACTGTACAGGTCCCCATCGCCGTCACAGAGTTGGCTTGGCATGGGTGTGAACAACTTCCTATTTTAACTTACCAACTTTGACTAATTTTAGTTTTACTTAATTTACTTTAAAATTTTTAAACTTCCTTCTACCTAGTTTAACTTTTCTTATTTTCAAATATTTGTGATTTCTCGTAGGTTCCCCATAGAGACGTCACCGTTACAGGAATGGGCTGGCAATTTTTCGATCCGCAAAGCAGTTGAGTAGGTTTTGAACCACCAACTTTTTGGTTAACAGTCAAGCATTTATTCATTATGTCACTAGAGCTCCTTAAAAATAACTGGAGATTTTTAAAGAATTTTCTTTTTGTTAAATTCAAGTTCTCAGATTCTTCTAACAGAAATATCTACTGTGAGTTTAATACCATTATTGAAAAGGCAGGAAATTAACATTGACAGCGTATCATTAACTAATCTACAGGCTTTGCTCCAATCTCACCAGTTCTCCACACAGGGTCCTTTGGCTGGTCCTGAACAAATCCAGGATGCCACGTTGCATTTCATTATTTTATCTCCTTCGTCTTCATCAGTCTGGGAGAGTTCAAATTGCTGATACACTTGACCGTTATTTTACAATTTAGAATTTCTCTGTTTTCTCATTATCAGTTTAAAGGCTATACATTTTTGGTAAGAAGTGATGCTGGTTCTGTGACATTAGGAGTATGATCCCAAAATAATTTATTGCAAACAATACTATCTTTGGTTAAAGGGGTGCCTGCTAGGTTTCCCCACTGTAAAGTTAGTATTGTTCCTTTTGGTAGTTGATAAATATTTTGTGAAGAAATACTTTGCTACTATTTAAGTAGTTAACTCCTTGTGACCCTTTAGGACAGAGTGGAACTGCCCCTGTGGGTTTCCAAGGCTGTAAATCTTTACGGGAATAGAAAGTCTCATCTTTCTCCCACAGAGCAGCTGGTGGTTTTTGAACTGATAACCTTGCAGTTAGTAACCTAATGCCACCAAGGCTGCTGAAGGTTGATAAGTCAAAATCGACTAGAGAGAGCAGTGTGTTGAGAAGTAAGAAGGACCTGTCTTTCCGTATACTTTTGCCCACTAATTTTAGCATCAACAATTCTTATTTGCAGCAAAAATTACTGCAAATTTGTCTCAGATCCATAATTTCATCTACATTAACTACTTGGGACTCTATTGTAGGAAAAAGTTGTTTCTTCTTACTTTTTTATGAAATTGGAATCATGAATATTTAGTTTATTCTAAAGGTTACAGATTATAGACTTGTCCTAGATTCAGCCAATGATACCTTCTTAAAATCAGCCCCTGCATCCCCTCACAGAAGGGTCACAAGGAAAAGAATGAGTCTGCCAGGGTGCAGGATAGCACCGACAAACCACACAACATTCCTCTAGTTCTTTAATGCTTCCTTCCCTCCACTATCATGACCCAGTTCTACCTTACAAATCAGGCTCGACTGGAGCATGTACATTGGTACAGATAAGAGTTCTTGACCCACGGAATGCAAGACAGATAAACCCCTCAGGAATAGTAATGGGAGTAGTGATACCATGAGCGTAGGGGGAAGGTAAGGGAAGAAGGGGGATCTAGAGGAAACAGATTGCAATGATTGACATATAACACCCCCCCCCCAGCTGTACAAACAGAAATGTGGATGAAGGGAGACAGCAGACGGTGTAAAATATGAAAATAACAATAATTTATCATTTATCAAGGGTTCATGAGGGTGGGAAGGTGGGAGAGGGAGGGGATAAAAAAGAGCTGATACCAAAAACTCAAGTAGAAAGAAAATGCTTTTCAAATGATGATGGCAACATATGCACAAATATAATTGATAAAATTGATGTATGGATTGTTAATTAAGAACTGTAAGAGGCCCCAATAAAATTATTTAAAAGAAAGAAAGATTTACAGTCTTGGAAATCCTTAAAAAAAAAAAAAAGGAGAATTTCCTTATGCTGATAAAGTACATTTCTTTAATAAATGGAGGGGAAATTCACTTCTATAGCCTTTTGACATGTCCCCATCATTTTTTCAAATATATATAAGTCAAATTATTCTAGCTTTTGTTATATCATTAAGAAATTATATCCAAAGTGAGTTCTAATAGGTTTACTTAATTCCTCTATCTTTGTAACATAAATAAATCATTTTCTTAAGGCCCTTCTTGCTTCATTATGAATTTTTTTATTATGCCATGCATTAATCTAGCAGGCATAGCTCTGCTGTTGTGAATATTAGTGGAAGATTTGCTCTATCACCAACGCCAGTGGTTTATGTAAATAGTACCCAATATATTAAAAGTGTAATGTGTACAGGTTAACAGTTTATGTATTTCAGTTCATAGTTGGCCGATATTCATATACTTTCCTTTTCTCTACAGTGTTTTAAATTCTATACCATTAGCTAAACTAGTGGCGCCATCAATGCACGGTGTTTACACTCTGTGCTGCCAATGCCAGGGTCGGCGGTCCAAATCCACGAGGCAGCTCCACGTGGAAAGGACGAAGCTTTCTACTCTTGGGAAGGTTTGCTGCTTTCAAGACTCACGGGGGCAGTTCTACCCTGCCCTTTACCATCACTATATGTCAGCACTGACTTACTGGAAATGGAAATGATGCCCCCAAGGGGGACAATTGATAATGTTCTGAAACATAAAATGACAATGATGTCCCTAAGGTGAACCAGAGACATAGATAAACCACAGATGCATGAACAGAGTTTGGATTTGCACTTAATTCTAGCCCTAATCTAAGAACAATTAGTTCTTATGACATATCCCTGTTTGATGCTCACTCTCATGAAGAGATCACTGAAGATATAAGTGCAATAGCAAAGGGTGGTGAAGACACTAGGTGGTGTCAGGATATCAGGAAGAATACCATCTGGGAACTTAATAAAGAATTGTTTTCAAAAAAGCAGCCATCTAATTGAGACATCAACTAAATCCACATGGAAGAAGCAGCCTGTGTGAGCCTAGGATTATAAATAATATAATCAAAAGCTACAGGAGAGAATGGTATCAGAGCTAAAATTGTGAACATCTGATTTGCAGACGGCTATGGATGGCAGTGGAAGCCCAAAATCCATTTGCAGGGTCCACAAGAGGACTAAGCCCCTCGGGCAATGGACCAGGGATGTGAATAGGCCTAATAATAGGCAGAATGCTTTGGACAGTGGATTGTTGCAGATTAGCTCCACTTAAGATTCAGTTAAATTTGCTCTAGTTTTTAATATTTTCTGTCTCCTTTTCTGTTGAGGGTTTTACATTTTACTTTATTATTCTTGTTAGGTTTGCTTTATTTGCTTGTGTTTTAATGTTGTTCTATATATGAAATCCAGAATAGGCGACTGTATGAAGACAATAACTCCTTGGGAGCGCGCTAAGTGAGACTGCAGGGAATGAGGAGCTAATAACAATGAGCACAAGAATGAGTAAAATGCTCTAAAATTGATTGCGGTGATGACTGTACAATTCTTCTTGACATGACTGAACTAATGAATTAAGCATGACATGAGAATTACATGTCAATAAAACTGGCTTCCGTTTCCAAAACCTCACATGAATAATTTAGTTCATTAATTATTTCATTTATTAAACTGAGTTGGACATGGGTTGGAGGTTTTGTGACTTGACATAACAAAAACTGAATTAATTACAACACCCACTTTTCCCTGTTTTCCCATAAGCAAATACCCCTGACCCGGTGGGTTGTCTAGGTTTCCAATCATTCACTCTAGTCAGCCACTCATCCTTCACTTCTTATGTACAAACATCTATCAAGGCTTGTGTGTCCTACAACCTAACTCTCGAATCTCCTCCCCAGTCTCCAGTCTCACTCCACACGGGTGCATGAGGTCCTCATCATCTCTAACTTGGAACTGGACTCACTCAGAAGCTCTTAATAGACCAGCTGCCTCTGGTCTTAATCTTCTCTGCTCTTCCACATATACAACATATACATAGACAACACAATGATTCTTCAAAACACGTCTGAACCTGCATCTCTCTTAAGGCCATTTACTGAAATGGATAAAACAGGTCTCTCACACACTGAAAAAGCTCACTTCAATCAAGCTAATGCTGACTCATAGAGACCCCCTGTGGGTTTCCAAAAGTACAATTGTTTATGAGAGTAGAAACCCCAGTCTTTCTCCAATGGAGCTTCTGGTGATTTCGAACTGCCAACCATGCGGATTGCAGCCCCATGTGTAACCAACACTACTCCACCCAAATACAACCATGAGGGGTACATCTAAATGACCTTGGTAGACAGGAAGAAAGCATAGCCAATCTATCTGCTCCTTTTATAATACACCCAATAAAGAAAGTAAAGTTTAACAGGCACTTCTTATTTAAAAGAAAACCCAGCAAGTAGATTGTTTTTTAAAATGTTGAAAAATACGTCCCAAGTCTGTCTTTGGATAGGTGGGCATGAGGGATACAAACAAGCCAGCGCTATTATACACACACATCCAATACACTGAAACTTGTATCAGATGGAAGTTTAAATAAGAGTGCCACTTCCTAAGACTACAGACTTAGCGATGGAGCACAATTTTTTATTTTCTTATTGGCTTACATTTGGTTTTTGGCAACAACAAAAAAAATTCTCTCTGATAAGAGAATTCTCAAGTTACCAATATACAAAAATATCATGCATTTCACAATAATTTCAAACTAGTATTCCACTGAAAAATCCAAGAATATCTTTCTCTCTTGGAGACACACATTTTATGTGTGGAAAAACTCATATAGAGCAGTGGTTCTCAGCCTTCCTAATGCCACGACCCTTTCATACAGTTCCTCATGTTGTGGTGACCCCCCAAACCATAACATTATTTTCGTTGCTACTTCATCACTGTCATTTTGCTACTCTTATGAACCGGCGAACCCTGTGAAAGGGTTGTTCAACCCACAAAGGGGTTGCAACCCACAGGTTGAGAACTGCTATCATCGAGCATCTGGAAAGCTTGTTCCACTGTTCAATAGTTTATAAGCAAATATTCCTAGATTTAAAAATAAAAATAGCAAATTGTCATCTCACTACTAGACCTAGTCAATGACAAATCATTTCATGTAAGTTATGGCCATTTAAATTTACCAAAATGTCTTAATTTTATGCCATTTCTATAATCTTGATTCACTATCTTGGTAATAAAGATAAAGCATAAATATCCATACAGAATAAATTATTTCCTTCAACACACTAGTGTAAGTCAAAAAGTACTGCTACTGGGGGGTTCTAGTTCACGTACGCACACACGTTTACTCCAATCCAACTGTGTCTAAACATGTCTCAACCATCATTAGATGGCTGTAAACAAGTTCTCACAGTAACATATCTTAGTCTTATTAAATTCACTGCCATCGAGTCGATTCCAACTCATAGCAACCCTATAGAACAAGGCAGAATGATTCTGTGGATTTCTGAGACTGTGTATGAGTGTAGAAAAGTCTCACCTTTCTCCTGAGGAGCAGCTGGTGGTTTTGAATGGCTGATTTTGTGGTTAGCAACCTAACATGTAACCCACTGTGCCACCATGACTCCATAAGGCTTATTAAGTGCCTTAAAAAATAAGAGGTCCTTCCTATCAAAACAGTGGCTTCCAAGGGGATCTGCTGAGCTCCTTAAGTTCGAGAATGAGAGACAAGCTCAAAAGATTATTAGAATTGTTTGGGTGGGTGGGGTAGCTCCAAAGGGGTAATATTGATAGATTTTCTCATGATCTCAGGAGCGGCTAATGAAAAAGTTGTAAGAAAACTGGAAGCTGCGCTGGTAAGAAAAAGGCCAATTGGACAGTCCCTCTCAGAAAGGCCACAGGAAGGGATGATAAATCCAGGGTGTGGTGTAGCACTGATGAGGCACATAACTGTCCTCTAGTTCTTTAATATTTCCTTCCCTTACTATTATGGTTATTTGTTTTACCTCATTTATCATGTTAGATTTGCGTATGTTCATTTGTTTAATTAAGATCTTTGATACAGGAAAGCCAAGATAGATAACCCTTCAGAAATAGTAGCAGCAGCAATGGCTCCTGAAGGGTGTGGGATGAGAGTAGGGGAAGGAGGAGGTGAAAGCATTGATGACTGTATAACCCCAGTCAAGGGGAGTGAACAACATAAACTGTATGTGAACAGATATAGTGGATGGCAGGAGATACAGACAAAAATAATTATAAAGGTTCCTTGGGGGCTGGGTGGGGGAAGGAGAGGATAAAGGGGAGCTGATATCAAAGAGTTCAAGAAGAAAGAAAATGTTTGAAACTAATTGTGGTAGCAATTGTACAATGCTTTATGTAATTGAATTATAGAATGTTCCATGATGCTCACCTTCCTGACACGATCGCTGAAGACAAAGCAGGTGCATAAGCAAATGTGGTGAAGAAAGCTGATGGTACCCTGCAATCAGATAAGAACTGGAAACATAGGGAATCCAGGACAGATAACCCCCATAGGACCAATAATGAGAGTAGCAATTAGAGGAATGTAAAGGGGAAGGTAGGGAAGGAAGGGGTAACCCATCACAATGATCTACATATAACCTCTTCCCTGGGGGGTAGACAACAGAAAAGTGGGTGAAGGGAGACATCAGACAGTATAAGACATAACAAAATAATAATAATTTACAAATTATCAAGGGTTCATGAGGGAGGAAGGGTTGGGAAAGGAGGGGGAAAATGAGGAGCTGATACCAAGGGCTCAAGTAGAAAGCAAATGTTTTGAGAATGAGGATGGCAACAAATGTATAAATGTGCTTGACACAATGGATGGATGGATGGATTGTGATAAGAGTTGTACAAGGCCCCAATAAAACGCTTTAAAAAAAAAAGAAAACAAAAAGGCCAGTAAAGTTGTGCTCAGGAGAAGTTTTCCTCATCACAATAATGCACCCGCTCCTTCCTCAAGGGTACAAGGGCCTTCCTGAGTGAATTTCACTGGGACATCTTACCCATCTACCACACATGTCTGATCCTGACCCATCAGATTTTTGGTGTGTTCAAAACTCAAAGTAACTTTTTAAAAGGAACACAATTTGCCTCCCTGGAGGCTGCCAAAACTATTATCTTGACCTGATGCGAATTGAAGAGCACAGGATTCTTCCAGGAAGGGTGACAAAGATGGAAACATCTGCAGATGAGGCCATGTTAAACACACACACACACACCACAAAAATAAAAACCCAGCTTCATAGTTTGATCTTTTTGTTTAATGCGGGTTTCCACAGTTTTGTAGCAATACTTTAGCTTGCCCTCGTAGGTGGCTTCCATGCAATCTAGAATTCAGAAGTGCTACTGCAAGCAATTAACGCAATAGGACTTAAAACTAACTATAGCTAAGAGGAAAAGACAATTATTGCCTGATGTAAAATGAGCAAAAAGTACTTGAAGTGCAAACTAATTTCTTTGCTTCTCCAACTTCTATTCCATTTTGAACATAAGCAACCAAGAAATTGCTTTCACACTATGTCCCTTAACCCTTTCCTCTCCTTTGGTTCTACTCCTCCCTCACGCAGCTCTGCAGAATCTCCAGGACTGACTGATGGAGATCAGATCTTGACTGTGTGCACCAAGGCCCTTTCAGACAACTTTGTCCTGCCTTTTGAATGGCCTGTGGTGAAGCGTGAGCCCCCCTGCCTCTCTCTAATGGAAAACCCCTTATTTGGGGAGGAGTGGAAGAACCCTCCAAGAGGTCTGGACAATCGGAGTTAAGAGTACAGACTGCGGAGGTAGACTGCCTGATATCAAACCACAGTTCAACTCCTTACTGTGTCCTGAAGTAAGTAGTATGGAAGAGACCAGACCAAAACCAGGGATGTACATGGTAGACAATGGTGGAGGAGGTGGGGAAAGGAAAACAAAAGGATGAATACAAGGAAGAAAAGGGTAGTGGGGTCATGGGGCATTAATCCACCCAAGGGGAGGGTATTGTTTATATCTCCACAGGGAAAGTGGGACCAGACTTCAACCCAGTGTCGCAAGGTGTGAATGCAATATCCCGGCGTGGAGGAGGGAACCAGTGGAGAGGTCTGGGAGGCTGGCCCCAGCACCATAAATTAAGTGGATTCCTGCCCTTCCCCGAAAAGAATTTGTTCCAAAGGACATTGATTCCGCAGCTCCGGGATATGGACATATCTGATCAGAGCACACGGGAGCAGATGAAGGGGCAGGAGGAGAGAGTGGAGCACAGCCTGGCCCACCAGGCCGTGATGATGATGTTCCTGAGTAGAGCAGCCAGTCCACAGAGAGAACAACATGGCTGGCCCTACTATGAGACATGATGCCCCTCAGTGACTAAGGGCGATACAGGGGACAGCACTGGAGACACAGTGTGGGAATTGCACCTGACCAGATCCCACCACACCGAGGCAAATCACTGGGGGAGTGCAGCGGAACAGCAAGGGAATGGAGTGGCAAGGTCCCCAGGGAATGCTGAAAGTGGACTTTGGGGCCAGGGCGTGGTGCCCCAACAGATTGGACTGGAAAACGCTCCTAAGGGCCAGCAAACGATCCCTGAACTAACTACAAGCTTTTCTCTTGTGAACTGTTTTGTTCTGTTCTTTTTCAGTGGTTTGTTTTTGTTGTTTTGTTGTCTGGTTGTATACTGTTGCTTTGTTTTCCTGTCTTGTTTTCGTGCATGTTAGTGACTCCAAAGGTCTGTCTGAATAGGACAGGCTGGATGAACTATCTGGAGGAAAAACAACGGGACCAACAGTTCTGGGGGGACTTGGGGTGGGGGTTACGGGGTTAAGGAAGTGGTGTTAACAAACCCAGGGACAAGGGAAAAACATGGGACCCCAAATGGTAGAGAAGGGGGAGTGGCAGGCCTGGTGGGAAATGATCAAGGGTAAGGTTGCTTAGAGAAGAGGTATACACTAGCCCAGGTGGCGATGAAGCATGGTAGTAGGGCAGGAGGAAAGTCAAGGGAGATGGAGGAAAGAGCTAGGAGTCAAAGGGCATTCATGGAGGTCTAGACAAAGACATGTACATGCAAATATATATAGGAGGATGGGGAAATAGATCTATGTGTCTATATTTATAGGTCAAGTATTAAGGTGGCGGAAGGACCTTGGGCCTCTACTCAAACACTCCCTCAATGCATGAATACCTTCTTTTATTAAATTGGAACTCTATGATGCTCACTCTCCCGACACAACTGCTGGAGCCAAAGTGGGTGAACAAGTAAATGTGGTGAAGAAACTGATGGTGCCCGGCTATCAAAAGAGATAGTGACTGGGGTCTTAAAGGCTTGAAGATAAACAAGCGGCCATCTAGCTCAGAAGCAACAAAGTCCACATGGAAGTGATCGAGTGGTCCCAGGGGGATCAGTTACCAGGCATCAAAGAACAAAAAATCTTATCATTGACTGCACACCTCCATGATAGGATCGCTGAAGACAAATGGGTGCATAAGCAAATGTGGTGAAGAAAGCTGATGGTGCCCGGCTATCAAAAGAGATAGTGTCTGGGGTCTTAAAGGCTTGAAGGTGAACAAGCGGCCATCTAGCTCAGAAGCAAAAAAGCCCACATGGAAGAAGCACACCGGCCAGTGCGATCACGAGGTGCCAAGGGACCAGGTATAAGGCATCATGCAAAAAAAACAACAATGATATAAGTGTGTGTATATATATGTGTATATGTATATGCATATATATACCATATTAAATGAAGGGGGAAGTGCAGAGCGGAGACCCAAGGCCCAAGTGTCGGCCAATGGAGAGCCCCTCATAGAGGCGTTTAGGAGAGGAGATGGGTTAATTAGGGTGCAAGGTAGTATCAATGAAGAACACAGCTTTGCCCCAGATCCTGGATGCTTCCTCCCCCCAACTACCACGATCCGAATTCTACCTTGCAGGCCTGGATAGGACAGAGGCTGTACACTGGTGCATATGAGGGCTGGAGGTACAGGGAATCCAGGGTGGATGATACCTTCAGGACCAAGGGTGTGAGGGACGATGCTGGGAGAGTGGAGGGTGAGTGTGTTGGAAGGGGGGAACTGATTGCAAGGATCCACATGTGACCTCTTCCCTGGGAGAGGGACAGCAGAGAAGGGGGGAAGGGAGACTCCTGATAGGGCAAGATATGACAAAATAATGAGGTATAAATTACCAAGGACACACGAGGGAGGGGGGAAAGGGGAGGGAGGGGGAAAAAAAAGAGGACCTGATGCAAGGGGCTTAAGTGGAGAGCAAATGCTTTGAGAATGATTGGGGCAGGGAATGTATGGATGTGCTTTATACAATTGATGTATGTATATGTATGGATGGTGATAAGAGTTGTATGGGTCCCTAATAAAATGTAAAAAAAGAAAAGAGGAGAAAAAAATGATTAGGGCAGGGACTGTACAGATGTGCTTTATACAATTGATGTATGTATATGTATGAACTGTGATAAGAATTGTATGAGCCCCTAATAAATTGTTAAAATTAAAAAAAAAAAAAAGAAAGAAAACTACCGTCACAGAACTGTAACAGGAGCTAACACACTGAAAGCATTTAGAACAATTCTGTGTACACAGTAGGTTTACAGAGTTGGTATATAGTACTGTAATAGTCCACATTAGCTGTACAGTACTATAATAACAGTACACAGTAAATATACAGCACTCTATAAATTAGTATTACTATTATACCATGGCTACCATCAACATGATACTACTTGAGGAAGAGAGGAGTGAGGATATGAATTTTTTGGTTTAATTTACTATGTCATTTCAGAACAAAGTCAACTGAGTTCTCTGGGCAAAGGGTCTCAGTGTAGTTCTAGGAAAACTAAGCATATGAGTGAGTAAATAAACGAATGCCCAATTATTGACCTTCAACTGAGTACTGGGTACTTTCACGAAGGCTAACTCACTTAATACTTATAGCCAGATGGAGATAAAGCTTATCCAGGTAGAAAACCTGTGCTTTGAGAAGCAAAGTGCTCTTTGTCGTGTACTGAACTACTTCTAGGGAAATTAAAGAAGAGAACAAAAAGATGAACTACACTGGGTGGGTCTGGAATATATACAGTCATAACTAATACTTAATATGAACACTGTTTCAGAGTACACAAGTTCCAGACAATTTAAGCCAGTGAATCCTTACATACAACCCCCCTGTTCAACTGTGTATAAATCAATTTCCCGCCAAGATTTATAGTGTAGAACCTTTTCTCAAATACTCCCAAAGCTCATAGTTCACTATTTGGCAAATTCCTGGTTTTATGTAATCAAGGATAATAATGAAAAAACTGCAATCCTATACTTAGCAGAACACACACTCTTAATTCCAAGGAGTCAATTAAACGACTCTGGAACTAAAACATGATCTCCATCATCATGAAATGAAGGAGAGGAATTGTTGGGAAGAAATGGGATGAATAGTTTAAATGCAATTACAGCAAGACAAAGCTTAAGTAGGACAAGACAAACACATTAAATAGTAGTGAATCACACAATGAGGAAGATTTTATAACACTTCCCCTTCAATTCTTCTGATTATACCAAGCAGAAAGTCTTGGCTTAGAGCTAATTTGTTTTTAATATTTCCACAAGATTTATTAAGATTCCTTTTTAACAGAGAAACATCTTTGACACCGAGCCTTGGCAAACAACAGTAAATAGCTAGTATTTGTAATTATTTCACCAATAATGCTTTAAAATATCTATTTCTCATCACAGCATCACTGACATTTTATTTATGGTAAAGCTATAAAGTTTCCTTTAAAAATTAAATGTATTCACTTTTGTAGTGAACCAGGTTTTCAAAATAAACTATCATGTGGTATATGGATGTGACATGAATCGTGAGAGTACTCTTCAAATAAATGAAGTTTGGGTCATAAATTTAACTAGAGAAACTAGACTAGATTGGTAAAGATAGCATTTTTGGAGCAGTAAAGTGAAGTATCAGAAGCTGATAGGTAGAGCCCTCTAAACTAACTTAGGCAGCTTTCCAAGACACCTGTACCATTGCATATTCTAGCCACAGGGGATTTCTGGTGGCAAGTCAGACATCTTCAAATACTATTCAGTCTAAATACAACCCAAATCCTCAAGACTAGACTGAGAAATGGAGAGATCATTGAGTTGGCAGAGGTTTCATCTTGCTTGGATCTACACTCAATGCTCACAGCAGCAGGAGTCAGATCTCAAAAGGCACACTGCACTGGGCAAATCTGCTACACAAGACCTCTTTAAAGTACTGAAGAGTAAAGATGTCATTTTGAGGACTGAGGCGTGCCCTGACCCAAGCCGTGGTAGTTTCTTTTTATTATTATTATAAACCATTTTCTTGGGGCATCTCACCGCTCTTAAAACAATCAATATATCAATTGTATCTAGCAGATTTGTACATATGTTGCCATCATCATTTTCAAAACATTTTCTTTCTACTTGAGCCCTTAGTATCATATCAGCCCTCTTTTTTCCCTCCCTTCCCCCACCCTCCCATTCTCATGACTCCTTGATAAATTATAGATTATTATTATTTTCACATGCCATGGTATTTTCAATTGCCTCAGATACATGTTAAAGTTGAACAATGAGTAAAGGAGACCAAAGAAGAATTAAGATTTAAAAAAAAAACAAAGCATTTGCATGATGGTGACGGTGAACAATATCGATCATACCATGGATTGCCACAAGAATAAGCAAATCTGTCTTGGAAGAAATTCACCAAGTTTACTGCCATTGAGTTGGTGCCAACTCACACACTGTCCCTATGGGGTTTCAAAGACTGTAACTCTTTACAGGTGTACAAAGCCTCATCTTTCTCCCTTTGAACATGTTAGTGGTTTTGAACTGCTGACCTTGCAGGGTAGCAACTCAATGTATAACCATTATGCCACCAGAGCTTGTCTTGGATGAAGTACAGCCAAAATTCCTAGAAGCAAGGATGACAAATTTTCATCTCACATACTTTTTTCTCATGCTATCAGGGGGCCGGGGAGGGTTCCTGAAAAAGGACAGCATGCTCTGTAAAGCAGAAGGACAGCAAAAAGCAGGAAAACCCTCCACAAGATGGATTTACACAGTGGACTCAAACCTAATAATCTTTTATCCTGAGGATGACTCCGGATCGGGTCGTGTTTTGTTCAGTGGTACTCAGGGTCATTATGAGTCAGAACGGACTTCACAGCACCCCCATCACCACCACCAACACAGGATATCTTTAAGAGCTTAGGTAAAACCCAAGGTAGGTACAACAGGCCTCTGCATCCTTCTGCCTCCTGTTCTAAAGCTCTCCAGCTCCTGTTCTTCTCTCTTACCACTCGAGTGCCGGCTGTTTTCAGGATGTACTCTGAGCACTTAATGCCCCAAACCACTTCTTCTGCCTTCGGTTCTTCACTGAAAGCTTTTATTTCCTCAGTGTGGGCTACAGCCATGTTTTGACAGGATTAATATCAGCCTTGAATACCTCAAAGGGGTGCTGTGAAGATCCAATTCGACTTGGGATATGCTGTAGAGGGACGTGTTTTTCAAACTCCAGATTAATAATAATTAATGGGTCATAAAAAATCAATGAAACAGATTATGATCTGTACCTTTGAAAACTGGAATAAAGTGCAATGAGATGGGGAAAAGTGTATCAGGAAATGCAGTACACACTGAATGATTAAGAATTGCTATGGTGAACTTCCATTTCATGTGTGTATGTGTGTGTACATGTGCAAAAAGGTATAAATGAAGCGAGTAGAAATATGTAATTTTCTGTGGTTCAGGATGAAACAAATGAAAACAACTAAAAGTACAGACAAGCCGTGTCGTAAGTCCAGACTGCGAGTGGAAGAACTGGTCTGGGGAACAAAGCAGGGTCACCCCACAAGACGGAGGCTGTGACACGCTCCCTCACCACCTGCCCCACAGGCCCTAACCAGCACAGCACCAGCACCCCCCTTTCAGGGGGGGAATTGGGGACAGAAAAAAATTTTTTTAATCAGACAGCTTAGAGTGAAAATAATTCTTTACATAGCTAATGGCGAAGCTAACTTTTAAAATACTTTAGAATTAAGCTTTGATACTTGCATTACTTAGTAGGGCACAGCTGAAGACCACCAAAAAGGGGGAAAAGGAATCCAAATTGGTTTGGTTTTGAACAGAATCTTGCACTGTTCTTGACCCTGGCCTACAAATACAGCGCTCTGAGAGGTTGTAAGCAACGTGCACTGCGGAGCCTGGGTGATTGGTAGGCACACAGGGAGCACCTACTGTGGCACCAACAGTTGTGGAGTGCAAATCGTCACTGCTTGCAGTGCTTCTCCAGTTGCGATGAATCAGACAGACAGCAGGTTAACGGAGAATGCATGCAGACCAGAGCGAGCCGTGCTCCAGTTTTGGCTCAGGCTTTACTTTCTGTATATAAAAGCCCTAGTAGTGGCTCTACTGAGTGAACGTTTAACATTTACTATTTTATTTATAATAGTTAAAACAGTAATGTTTGGCCTCATCAGCTTACAGAATAAATCACGCTGTCCTGACGCTGAGAAACATGGCTGGGGAAATATCCCTACTACAGAGAGGCATCCCTTATATAGGCCGACTAGAGACCGCAGCCATCCTGCAGAGCTGAACCATTTTAGACGAACAAACAGCCGGATTTAGACAACCGTAGAAGACTTTAATATAGTATCTATTTTTTTATTTCAAGAATTATCAAACATTTATTCCATACTGCCAATCGATATACAAGATGATAATGGAAATGAGCGCAGGTTATGAGATGGGCAGCCCACTGCAAGGTCAGCAGTTTGGAACCACCAGCCTCTCCCCAAGAGAAAGACAGGGCTCCTACTCCTGTCCAGAGTTCCCGTCTCGGAAGCTGACAGGAGCAGTTCTCCCCTGTCCTGCAGGGTCGCTCTGAGGTGGCATTAACTCAATGGCAGTGAGTTTGGTTTTTTGGCTTAACAAACACAATTATCTAATAAATACATCTAATTAGGTGCTATGAGTTAGAAATGTATGGATGGCCCTGAACTTTAACAACCCATATGAAAGCAAATTGCCAAGGCTCTCTTCTGTGGTACCAATAGGTGGACTTGAACTGCCAACCTTTAGGTTAATAGTGGAGAGCAAACTGTTTGAACCATCCAGAGCAAAACCATGTATTGAACATTTTCTGTGTAAGGGAATATATATCAGAAAGTGCTTAAGAATTAATACAAATGATGAGAAATAATAAAATAGGATTTGATCAAAGAAAACTAAAGTCAAAGCAAGCATACCCCTTCTCATGCAGCTTCTGAAAGGTCTAATTACCATTAGAACTCCGGCACTTTAAAGGGAATGGCCAAACATGTCTCGTGGAATTGGACGGCTCATCAAGAACAGCAGACCTCTAAGCAGTGTGAATAATAAACGAAGTCCGATGGCTGTCCACATTAAATTGCCAGTGCACAATTCTTCAGAATGTGCTACTTTTCCCTAACTGCAACCGTCGAGCATAGTTGACACCTCTAAAAATAACCAGAATCCAAACATCCAGTCACTTCCCCAGGTACCATCCTAGTCCGTGTGATTATCCAGGTATCTACAATAGCCTCCAACCTGTGTTCTTGCAGATCAGCCAGGGGAGTTCTTTAAAACCCACTCAGATTACAGCGCTCCTCTTCTGAAAGCTTCCAATGGCTTCCAGTTGCCCTCAAAACAGTAGTCGAATTTCAGAGCAGGTACTATAAGACGCGTGAGTGATTTTCTTGCCGTGCTTTTCTATACGTGACCAACATCTATACAGATAATATGGGCTGCGTTTATAATCAGGGGAAAAAGTTAGCCCAAACTAACTTCCTTTGAGGGCATTAAGTAGGACAAAATTTTGGATCAAGTTTTGAAAAACAATCATGAACTCTGTTTTGGGCACATTATATTTGTGATATCTAACAGGTGGCAGCTGATACACAAACTATTCCCCTGCTATCACTTTTTGGTGTGTCAGTTATATCTTTGGCTAATTGTGTATGTTAATAGTTTTTCTTGTTTTGTATTTTTATTTATTTTTTTAAATAGTTTTTTCAATCTATTGCTTTGTATCATGCTTTTATCTTAAGTGCCATCAAATATAGGAAACAAATTCATTCTTGTTTCTCTAAAGTGATAACACATTATATTTAAAATACTCCTTAAACATCTTAACAGATTATTACTATAGTCTAATAAAATTAGAGGTAATCGCAAAATGATTAAGTGAAATGCAGATTTAAAGAGTTTTATATTTTTTTACTAATAATTCATGGACATTTTTCTTCTTTTATATTTTGGCTAAATTCAAGTCACCAAAAAAAAACGTCAAAAATAACCATCCTTTTTAAATCTGGTCTATTCAAAGTTGTAAGAGTGTAAGACTAGTCTGACTGCGTGCTGAAGGTCGCAGGGCAGTAATTCCTTAAGAGCACCCCTCAGTCATGGCTTGTAAGTGGAGGACTTTGATGCACGGCTCGTTTCTTTTTGTTGTTTTTTGCTATTGTTGTATTTTGGCTTTGTCCCCAAAAGAGGATACTATCCTAATTCCCCTAATTTGATTTATGAGTTAAATATTTAAAGAATACTTTTGGAATTTTAAATACTTATATTAAGTCAGTTTTGTTTTACCTCAGGTTTCTTTGAGCAATTTTAATCAGTATAATTATTTAAGCCGAAAAAGATTTTTTCCTATTTTTTCTTCATTTACATTTTAGCCTCTATGAATATACACTGATATCTGTGCATACAGGCAGTGCGTGGGTTCTGCCTTTTAAAGGATATTGCATAAGGTCTCCCTTTCAAGTGGAGAATAGGAGAGCAAGGATACACCCACACGCATAATTCAAATACCTAGGATACAGCTAAGTTAAAACCCTTAACTTTTTACTAAGCAGGTACTTGTCAAGTCCCTATTACAATATGCTTCACATTCTGGTGGATCCAAAGGCAAGGAAGAAAAAAGATCCTTGTCCACAAAGAGACTCTTAAATGCCATGTAAATGTTTGTTCTCCATCAGAAAACTAAAGCACAGTAATTAAGAGAGCGGGTTCTAGGATCAGAGCTAATGGCTCCATAACTTGTCATCTGTATGACCTTGGGAACTGTTATACCATATATATACTCAAGTATAAGCTGAGGCACCTAATTTTACCACAAAAAACTTGGGAGCTTTTTCAGCACAAATAAATGTGCTGGGGGGAAACTCAGCCTACACTCGAGTATGTACAGTCCTTTTCTCTGTTGTACTTTAATTTCCTCAGCTCAAGTATGTGGTTAATGAAGGCCCATCCCCCACATTGATCTCAGGGTCTAACGAATTAACCTATACATAAAGCAGTTAGACCCTGAGCACCCCTTGGTGGGGTAGTGGTTACGGTTTGGACAACAGTTTGAAACCACCAGCAGTTCAGAGGGAGAAAGGCTGGGCTTTCTACTCCAATCAACAGGAAACCTAACGGGGGTCCCTGTGAGTCAGTACTGACCTGAGGGCAGTGAGTGAGAGACCAGACCCTGGACAAAGTACGTGCTCAATAAATATTAGCTGTCACCACACTGTGTGCTTTAAAGTGTGGTTAAGAGAGCACAACAAACCGAGAACACTGCTGATGAAAAAAGCCTCATTTCATACAGAAAGCTAAATCAAACCACCAACCACAAACTTCTTTCAGAGGAACGAAACACAATGAACAGCTGAAATTGCCTGAAATTCAAAATCCGGAACAACAATTTAAACTGAAACCAACGCAAGACAGACTGAATAATCCTCTAACAGCAGCCATCTATGCATTTAATCAATAAATGTTACTATATGTCATGATGTTCTTAGTCATGGGAAACAACACGCAACACAAATTGTCCTTGACTTGATGAAGTGTAGACAAAACAAATGAGCAAAGAAGAAAATTTAAAAATATATATTTGCACATTGCTAAGTGCCATGACAAGAATAAAATAAGGCAGTGGGCCTGAGGCCCAGGGCCCAGGGAAAATGAGGGCACTCCTCCAGCCAGGCAGGCTATAGAACAAGACTTCGTAAGCTCCAGTGGTGTGCTGCGCTGGGGTTTTTTTGAGATGATATTCTGGTAGAAACCAGAGTGATAAATTAGCAGCCATGCAGGCAAAGGCGTCCCATAAGCAAGGCCTTTTATTCATTGCAGTATCCCCAGCACCTGGCACAGTCTAAGTACTTGGATCAGAGACGGTGCTCAATAAATGCCATAGAATGAATGAAGTGACCTTTCTAGTATCCCTTGACCATCAGTCTTTCACGGTATTCCTCTGCTTCTCCCTTGCCCTCAGATTCCACAGTTTTTCCCTTGAGCCTGGTGGCACCATTACTAAGTGATCGGCTAGTCAATGGAAAGGTAGTGGTTTAAATGTTTCAGGGGCTCTAACAGATCTGTTCCTGCCATGGATCACTACCTACGAAACCCCCGAGGGGCAGTTCCATCTGTCATGTGAGGTAGCTATGAGTCAGTTCAATAGCATATAACAATAACACCTGAGCAATTATTTTACCAATATCCTGTAAGATTTAAAAGTGCTCAAAATACTGCCTGTAGAAACACTGGTGGCAGAGTGGGGTGTGCGTTTGGCTGCTAACTGCAAGGCCACCATTCAAAACCAGCAGACACTGCAGAAACAAGAAAAGGCTTTCTACTGCTGCAAAAAGTTACAGTATTGGAAACCCACGGAAGTTCAGCACCGTCCTACAGGGTTGCTACGCATTGGAATAGACTCAACGGCAATGAGTTTGAGAATAGTAAGTACTCAATAAATAGTATCATCAAAACACTGGGAGGGTGGGTGCCTGTATATTAAAATGTTCACCTTATCTCAGTTTTGCCTGGAATGCAGTCTAACAGACAACAACAAGAACACACACACACACACACACACACACACGAAATTACTGCTCTATCCTTCAAGAACCCTGGTGGCACAATGGGCTACACACTGAGCTGCTAATTACAAGGTCAGAATCTCAAGTCCGCCAACCACGCTACAATAGCGAAGTGAGGCTGTCTGTTCCTATTTAAGGATTCACGATCTACTCTGCGCTACAGAGTCGCTGTGCATCAGAGTCTAGTCAATGGCAGGGGTCAGTTGGTCACTCCCTCATCTGTGGGGTAAGAGAGGAAGGATTGGTCGGTCACACAGGGTGGTGGAGGGAAGAGTAGGCTAAGTTAACTCATCTTTTCTAGATTCCATTTCCCTTCACTGGCTGTTTTCACACCTCTGTGTTCTAGCTCCCCCAAGTGTGGTGTCCCCTTTTACTGCTGTCATCTCCTCTCCATTTGTTTCAGGCTTTTACAACTGCCTTTCCTGCCATGGTAGTGAGCACTGAGTGAATGGGTTTAATTTATTATGTTTACTAGAAGTCTTAATTTCAATTATTGTATTGTTTCTCATCTCCAAAAACAAATAAAAGTCCCAGAAGAGTAATCATCTGTTTTAAAAGGGAATCCTTTCAACTTAACTTTTACAAGTCAGTATTTTCTCATATAATAAATGTTGCTGTCAACAGCAATGACACTTTACAAGGACATTATTAATAAAATATCAGAGCTCTCATTTAAATGATCAACAGATTAGAATTTAACTTTAGGGCCTGCAAGTAGTTTAGCACAGCTTCAATAGTGTTTGTGTTTTGAATCAAAGACACATACTTTTAAAATATGCATGTCAAAAACACAGAACAGTTTATGTGTCAGATGTGTCCTGAATTTTTGTAAATAAAAATTGTTGTTCACATACATGCATAAGCATAAGTAAAAATATTGGTTCATGGCATTCCAACTTATGGATAGTGTTTTTTCATACAATGAATGACTAGTTATAGGAAAGAACCTATATTCATATTTCCTAAACCACACCCTTTTATCCATCAATCCAATTTAAGCCAATTAATCCATCAAACTCGTGCTATTGAAATGTTTGAAGCAAGAGTTAAATTGCATGCTAAGATCAAATTTCAAATTTTTATAAAAACTGTAAATGACCAGGGAGCTTGAAAGGAATAATAGGAAGATCAAGAATTATTAGGAACCTGTTACATGAACGTCTCAATTCTAAGACTGAAAGCTTAAGAAATTCAGCACTCACTGTATTCTCAAGGGTGATGAGAGAGATCTCACCTGTCAAAACTGGCTGAGGACAAACGGGTTTACATCTCACTGTGAGAAACTCTGAGGTCACATTTTATCAACACAAATCACTAGAGGGAGTAGTTAACAACTGGCATCAGAATTTGGCACGCCTTGGTTTGAGGAATAAAGGAAGAAGGATCAATGCCACATTTAAAAATCTAATACAAAATACTTGTGAAAACAGATCTTCACGTGATTTTAGATGTAAAGAAATAGTTTATCATAAATTGTAGGAGCCCTGGTGACATAACACCCTGGGCTGCTAGCCACAAAGTCAGCAGTTTGAAATTACCAGCCACTCCAAGAGAGAAAGATGAGGCTTTCTTACGGCCCCTCCCACCCCATAAAGATTACAGTCTCAGGAAACCCACAGGTGACAGTGATACTCTGTTCTATAGGGTTGCTATGAACTGGAATCAACTTGATGACAGTGTGCTTAGGCTTTTGTTGTGGTTTTGGCAACCCCCATCCTCCGCCTCCACTTTGTTAAGCCTGATTTCCAGAGACCCGGTTCTCCTAATAATATGCACAAAATAAATGGGACACGCTTGTGCAAGGACCCTGAGTGCATGCTACATCCGATGACATCCCCATTTTCTTGAGCAGAACTGTCCAACAGAACTCTCTGCGATTACAGAAATGTTCTGTACCTGTCCTGTCCAAAAACTTAACTATTCACCGCACATGGACACTGGACACACAAAAAGTGCCTCCTGTGACAGAAACTGACATTTTTATGGTATTTTAGGTAATATGAATTGAAATAGGCAAATGTGGCGAGTGGCTACCAGACTGGTCAAAATACCTCTTCAGTAAAAGTAGGTCTTAGAACACCGGGATTCATCGATTCAGTAGTTCCCCCCTTAGCTGTGCTTTCACTTTCTGTGGTTGTAATTAGCCAGGTTCAACTTTGGTCCAAAAACATGAAATGGAAAATTCCAGACATAAGCAATTCATACATTTCAACTGTGCATTGATCAGAGTGTCACAATGCAATCACACACTGTCCTGTTCCATTCCAATGGGACAGAAATTGTCCTGGTGCCCAGCGTCTCCATGCTGTATCTGCTACCTGTCCAATAGTCAGGTGGCAGGCATCTCAGTGATCAGACCGACTGTCATGGCATCACACAGCTTGCATTCAGGCAGTCCATCTTGTACTGAAGATCTTTGTCATTCGTCATTGCTGTCTCTCAGTGTGCCTAACTTATCCATGAAACTTTATCACGGGTATATATAGAAAAATACAACTGTATATATCAGGTTCAATACTATCAATGGTTTCAGACATCCATTGGGAGTCTTCAAACACATCCCTTATGGATAACGGGGGAGCGACCAGGAAAAAAAAAACTGTTTCACTTAATTCCTAAAGTTGAAATTGTAAATTTTATGATTAAATGTGACAAGTTTAACAGCTTTAATTATTGTCACAAAACATATCTACTAGCCATTATTGAGCCTATAATTCTTTGGCTACTGCATGGAAAAATCCTTGTTATTTTCTTGCTTAGCTTGAGAGTTTCTCTTTGGGAGATTTACTATTGTTAATGAAATCGTTAAGTTTTTCTTTTTTTTTTTTATGTTTTTAAATGAAGTTGTTTCCTGCTATCAGGTTTGTCCTGAATTTGATTTGTCTTCACTTAAGACCCTTATAATATAAATGCAAAAATATGAATGGAATATTGTAAATGAGATATGGTATAATAAATTATACATATTTCCAAGCACTATTAAATTTCAATAAAACAGAATCAAAGACTACGTTTAGCAAAATATCTTACAAGTGTCTTTTAGGAAACTGGCACTCAAATGGTTTAGATTTAGACAACACTGAAAGTGAAGCTATTCATTATTTCAAGAGGTATGCAAGAGAGATCTTTAAAAGCTATACACAACTTTATAAAACTATATGGTCCTAAGAGAAAAGCACATAAACCCTCACTAAAAACTTATTACTTGGTTAAAACTCAGTTTACAATTCAAAGAAATTTTAAAATCTCTGTGCCATTATGAAGCTTCCTGGGGGTTTATAGGACAATGAAAACAGAAGTAAAAGATCTGACAAACAAAAAATACCAAAGATTTTTCCAGCATTACTTTCTACCTTATTCTAAAGAACTGATTTTCACTTACCTGTTTGAAAAGACCACCACCTTATTTTATGCAAACAACACAAGCATTATACATTGTTTGCAAACGGAGTGATGCTCTTCTGTGTGCGCACATTTTTTGGCATGACTGTACAATCTGCAAAAGTGCAGTATGACAACTGGGGTCTCTTTCAAAATGTGAACACAAAGATGGACAGAAGTTGGGGTGGGTTTGTTTGGATTTTTTTTCTTTGTCTTTAGTTATCATTGAAAAAAACACAGCTGCACCTTAACATTCGTTGTCTTTGTTTTTTTAAGTGGAATAAAACCACCATTGCTGCAGGGAGTGCTTATAGCTGCAGTATTCCTTGTGCCTGGAGTAGTCCCTGGCACGTAGTAACTACTCAGTAATTATTTGTTGAATAACTTGACCAGAATTAAAACGAAACAAAGAAGTTGAAACTGTGTCTAACATTAATGCATATTTTCATTATATAATTGATCATTAGAATCATTTGCTTATATCAAGAGTTCTTGTTTTACCATCTATGTATACAACAAAGGCTTTGCTTTCTTGGTTTTAAGTTTCTTGGTAATTGGTAATTCACAGACTTACTCAAATGTTTTTGTATTTTTATACAGTTACAGAATTATTTGGGCCCCATTAAGTCCAATTTTACAACATATTCATTTATTCTTGTAATGTTCCAAAATTGTAAAAAAACAAAAAACTGAAACCTATTCAAATGGAATGCCATAGAATATTATTTAAATTTCTATAGAAGTCATTATAAATCAAGTAATGGATCAAACAGCTATCTCACAGTTTTTGCAAGAACTTTAAAGGGAACTTTCCAGTTCTGTACTTCATTTTGTTTTATACTACTGTCAAATCCTTCACTTCCAAAAATCAAGCAAATTGAGACCACCATACTATAAGCTATACTATGCTTTTTAAAATTTTAAGCCAAAATATCTCATTTATTTTTAAAACTCTAGATCTTATAGGCTGGAAAGTAATGAAATGTAATGTTTGTTGAAATGCTGTTTATTGCACAAGCCCAATGTTTGATCAACTAACACTGAAGTTTAAATTAGGTCTAAACCAGGAACTTGACCTTCATAATATTTTAACATGTTGGTCTGTATGAGGAAAGAAGACTTAAATGTCCTTGACTTACAGTCAAATTTCGGTCCCACATCTGTATGCTTCCATTCTGGCAAGCAGCTGCAATGAGGTTTCCATCTCTACTATATGTGCACGTGGTGGGAATTACTTTTTTGCCCTGCATCGTCCGTGGTTTAAATACACTTTTTTGCTTCTTTGGATTCTCAACTTCCCATGTCCTCACAGTTCTAAAAAGAATCAGAAGATTTTTCATTTATTAAAAAAAAAAAGGAAGAGGGGAGTGGGGAGGGGGAGCAGCCCATAAAGACTACCTCACATCTTAAATGTTTACATCTAGTTACTATTTAAAATAAAACAAGCATTATGAAACATTTTTATTTAGATATGAGGTTCTTTGTGACAATAATTATATAAAGCAAAAATATATCTAAATCATGCTGTTATCCAATAGTACAAAGCAAATTCCACTTCAAATCTATTAAGGTTATTAGGTATGACCCTCTAAAATCTGCTTAGTGTAAATACAGACTCTGATCAGTATAACTGTCAAGCATACACTCCAAATATGTGTACATTAATATATAAATTGCTTGCATGTGTGAATGCACTATATCAGAATGCAATGAACATACATTGGAAAGTAGGATGAAAAAACAAGTCATTAGAAAAGAGTGCTATCTGACCCACCGGGCCTTGACAAAGAGCTCATGCTTCTGGAGATGGGGCAGAAGCAAAGGCCAGCTGACCCTGAACTTTCTACGGAATATCAAGAGTAGCAGTGTACGATTAGGGGTGGAGCAGAGCCGCCAGAAAAGGAGCACAATCACCGAGGAAGGCACAGAACAAAAGGCATGTGATCACAGACTGCCATATGTTACATATATGTGGAAAGGAAGGGGAGGGCACCTTAAAACACAGAAAAACAAAAATGCAAGTTCAGAGACTTGCAGTTTTCAAAACTTTCAAAACTGAAAGTTCAGTATGATGTATGACAACAATCACACAGGAGCTGGCTACTATACACAAATGGTGTGAGTTCAAGAGGCACTGCTCTTTGCCATGTTACAAGAGTATTAGAAACCCAAAGCAATCACTAGCACATCTACATAATGAACAAGTAATAATGGAGGTATCATAGAAATGAAAACGATCCTATCAAAATCAGGAAAAAACTAAGAAAGAGTAACTGGGACAGATAAAATGAATAGTGACATTAACTCCCTGCCATCAAATCAATTCTGACACATAACAATCCTATAATACAGAGTGGAACTAACTGTTCCTTTGGATTTTTGAGGCTGAAAATCCTTAAACTCTCAAAACCAAACTCACTACCATAGAGCTGATTCTGACTCGAAGCAACCTTACATAAACAAAGCAGAACTGGCCTGGGGGTTTCCCAAGACTGACTCTTCAAAGGAGTAGACCGCCTCATCCTTTTCCCAAGGAGCAGCCCCATGCGTTAGCAGCCTAATTCAGAATCCATTTTCTTTACAAATGAAGATTTTTGTGATAATAACTAAATAAAGTGAACAATCTAATCACATTGTCATCAAACAGTGCATAGCAAATTCTACTTCAAATGCATTGAGGTTATTAGGTCTGGACCGCTATCTAAATCAGAGGACTCCAAGTTCCGCTGACCATAAATGTAAACTCTGAGCTGGGTAACTAACAAGCCACCAGAGCTCCTTGGGTTGCCACTTGGTAGATTAAAATTCAATCCCATCAGTAATTACCTTAATTAGACATGACAAACAAATTCTAATGAAGACCAGATTTTCCCTATCTCTAAAAGCAAGTAGGTGGAGCCCCTGCGTGGTGTAAATGGTGGCGTGTTCAGCAGCTGGCGGAAATGGATGCAAGCTGGAGCCCACCCAGAGACATCTCAGAAGACAGGCCCAGAAATCTGCTTCTGAAAGGTCACTGCCTTAGAAAACTAGTCTTCACACACAGGGGGTTGCCCAAAGTCAGAATCGAGTCCATGGCAACTAACAGCACCGACAGCAGGAATAAAATTCAAAAACTCGGGAGCAAATCAGACAAAATATGTATTTGTATATGGAAAGACATATGATGTAAGTTCTCAATAAATGAGAAAATATACTGTATTTATGGAGCAGAAAATTCAGTAATGTTAAGATTTCGATTCTCTCCAAATTGATCTACAGATTTAAGGCAATTGCAATCAAAATTCTACTAAATTTCTTCATGTGGTAGAGGTAAACTGATTCTAAAATTGACCTGGAAATGCAAATGACTGGGAACAGCCACAACAAAGAACAAATGAATACAAGGACAAAAGTAGGGATCTCACTCGTCCTGGACAAGTACAGCTCCCTACATGCCTGTAACATGACACCAGTCACAGCAGGTGTGGTGGACGGCTTCTGCAAGAGTCCTTGAAGGCAAGGCTTCCTGGATCTGCTTTGCTTTCATCTCTGTACTCAGAGCGCCTACACACGTCTTGAATATCACAGTAACATATACTACTATAGCCTCCAAAAATCTTCATTGAATAAACAGAAAATTTTACTAACAATCTAAGCATATCAAAAATCAACTTTACTGAGGTATAATTGACACGTGATGAGATGCAACTGACAACTGACATTACACAGAAGGATTCTGTAAGGTTATCAAATATTTATAACATAATACAAATGCATACTTATAAAAAGTAAAGTTTATTGTAATGTTTGTGTGTCTTTTCTTAAGGTTTTCTTAACAACTTAAACTTCTTACAACTATAAAAATCTAGTTTACAGAGTTGTCAAGCCCAGGACCTTACATAATTTTAAAATTGTACCAACTTACCATAATTATCAGATATGCTGATCAGCACATTTTCAGTCAAATAAAGGTTTGGAAAAAGTACACAGAAGTAATTGAAAGGCATGCTATAATTCTAGGATTTGAAACAAAGTAACTAAAGCAAATGGAAGATATGATGAAGTAAAAGAGCTGAACAAACGGTTTCAAAGGACAACTTGAGAAAAAATGTCTTGCGGAATTAGAAAACTAAAACAGAAGGACAAAGTTGTCATTTCCCCAGCTGAAAGAACTGAAGAAAAAAAATTCAAGTCTCAATTTATAATATTGAGATTCTAAAGGGGGGAGAAAAATTGAATGATGCAGGAAGCCTCAAAAGACATGGAAGGCAGACACTGTACCAAAGGAATTGGTCAACTTTCAACTACTTCAGGTAGTAGTATATAATCAAGAACCAATAATATTGAAGGAAGAAGTTCAAGTAGCACTGAAGGAATTGGCAAGGCTTCAAGAACTAACAGAATACCAAAACAGATGTTTCAACCAGCAGATGCACTACTTGAAGTGCTCACCTGTCTATGCCAAAAAATTTAGAAAACAGCTATATGGCCAAGTGATTGAATGGAAGATATCCATATTTGTGCCCATTCCTATTGGTGACCTAACAGAATGCAGAAATTATCGAGGTAATATCATTAATATCACATACAAGTAAAAATTTGTGAAGATTATTCAAAATGGTTGAAACAATATATCAATGGGGCTGCCATTATAATTTTCACATACAGGTGAATTTTATCAAGTTTTTGTGCCATAAAAATAAGTTTTCACATGTCTTGGATAAAGATTTATTAATGGGCTTGCTGGTCAAACAGATATTGTACATTTTATTAAAAACTGCTAAGCTGTTTTCTAAAGTAACTGTTCAATTTTGCATTCCTGTCAGCAGTGTATGAACTTCTCAAATGCTCCTTATCCTTGTCAACACTTAGTATCATCAGTTGTTTAATTTTTCAAACTATTTCAGTAGACATTACACTGTGATTTTAATTCACATTTCCTAAGTGGCTAGTGATGCTGACCATCATTCCACGTGCTTATCTACCATCTGTTTATTTTCTTTTGTGAGGAGAATGTCCAAATCATTTGCCCATTTTAAAAACAGGGTTGTTTATTGAATACTGAGATTTCTTTAGGTATGCTGGGTATAATATCTTTATCACGTTTGGCAAACATTTTCTCAGCATCTGTAGTTTTTTTTAGTTTTAAAGTCTTTGAAATAGCAGACGTTTTAAATTTTTATAAATCCCAATCTATCAATTATTTTCTTTTGTAGATCATTCTTTCGGTTTAGCTAATAAATTTTTGCTTAGCTCAAGGCCACCCACTCAAAAATTTCTCCCATGTCTTCTTCCACAAATTTATAGTTTTAGGCTTAGTAATTAAGTCTCTAATCAATTTGAAATGGCTTTTTTAAGTGATAGTGGGTATGAGCCAAGGTTAAGATTTTTTGCACATGGATAGCTAGCACTATTTTTATGTGAGCATTATCATACACTGGTCCTACTGAATGCATTCTCTATAGCTAACTTGTCTATTATTTCCATTAACTACATTTCCCATGGTCCATAAGCACAGAAAGTTGAGGGATCCTGTAGAATTTTCTTTCTCCTCTCAGCTCTGTAACAGTGGGATTAAATTATGATAGCCAGTTTCTCTCTCTTAATAACTAAACTTCTCCAAATATATAATAATTGAGAATTATGATATGAAATGCCACACACACAGGTATAAAATGTCGCTATTATCATCTTGCTTAAGATTCTTCATGCTCTAAGGTTAAGATACTAGTGCCAACAATGAAGAGTGGTGAGGATTAAGTGAGATTAGAGATATAAACATGTCTAGGAGAGTGCCTGGAGCACAGTAGGCACTCAGTAAGTATTGAGTTTCCTGCTCTTCCTCTTAAATTATAAATAAAATATCAAAGTTCATAAATCCAACAATTAGTTAAGCTTTATTTCAATGGTATAGTAACAGGCTGTGCTATTCATCAAAATAATAGAAAAGGAGAGAACTAACCTTTCATATAGATGTATAAAATATAGATTTATATAGAATCTGACAAAGACTAGGGTTTTACGGCTCTGAGTCACTGATTCTATGCCTGGAAAAAAAAATGGATGCTAAAGTGCTAGGCCATTAGGTACCTGTCAAAACATTTTATGTTGAAGAACGCGTATTTTGAAACTTGGAGTCCGAGCTGGTCTTGTAAAATTAAAACTGTGTTGCATAAAAAGATTTAAAAATAGAAGAAGGATCCACCTGGACTTTCTGGATACACAATGAAAATACCCAGAAGACAAGAAGAGTCACAAGTGGGGTCATTAGGTTGCCCCAAGCACAAATGCTTTCTGTCTGAACATTCTGAATCCTTTCCAGACACAAGTTCTTAACTTTCTGGCATCTGCTGCATAAATGCATCACAGCATTTGGCAGAAACCACGGGAAGCATTAATTTTGCATGTAAATCACTTAAGGGATCTTGGTTCAACTTTTCTCAAAAGAATACCCAAGTAACTTTTGTGATGTAAGAGTCTGAAATGCTGGTTCTCTAGATGGAAGGAACCTACAAGAACGCCTTTTTTTATATGTCCAAATGTTAACGGTTGGCAGTTCCGCAGACAGGGGGAAACTGTTCTCACTTCTGTATAAACCTGCCCTGTTCTGCAGGCCAAAAGTCCACACTCGCTCCCGGAGTCTCCAGGAGAAAATCCTTCCTTGCCACTTCGTCTTCTGATGGCTTCCTTATTTAGAGCCACATCACTCCAACCTCGCCTCTATCCTCAAGTGACCTCCCCTCTGCCCTCTCCTCTTCTGTCTCTTGTATGGACATTTGTTATTCAATGTAGGACTAATGTATATAATCATAGAAGTTCTTATCTCCAGCTCATCAACTTCTTGTATGTATGTTCATGCAAGTAATGCACACATGACATGAAGGGCCTTCAAGAAGTTTACAGAAAATGAATGTTACAAAAAACTGTGCATGGATTTCAAAATTTATTGACACCAAAATAAATTGATATGACATATCTGAGGCACTATAACAGGATCTAGTCTGAAGTAATAAGAGGGATCACACATTAGTTATGAAAGAGTCCATATCACTGGAAACACAGGGAATCCAAGACAGATAAATCCCTCAGGACCAGTGGAGAGAGTGGCTGGAGGGTGGAGTAGAAAGGGGGAACCGATTACAAAAATCTATATAAAACCCCCTCACTGAGGGGATGGACAACAGAAAAGTGGGTGAAAGGAGGCATCAGAAAGTGTAAGATATGACACAGGTCTGTCTGAATAGGACAGGTTGGATGAACTATCTGGAGGAAAAACAACGGGACCGACAGTTCTGGGGGGACTTGGGGTAGGGGGGGTAGGGGGGGTAAGGAAGTGGTGTTAACAAACCCAGGGACAAGGGAAAAACATGGGACTCCAAATGGTAGAGAAGGGGGAGTGGCAGGCCTGGTGGGAAATGATCAAGGGTAAGGTTGCTTAGAGAAGAGGTATACTCTAGCCCAGGTGGCGATGAAGCATGGTAGTAGGGCAGGAGGAAGGTCAAGGGAGATGGAGGAAAGAGCTAGGAGTCAAAGGGCATTCATGGAGGTCTAGACAAAGACATGTACATGCAAATATATATAGGAGGATGGGGAAATAGATCTATGTGTCTATATTTATAGGTCAAATATTAAGGTGGCGGAAGGACCTTGGGCCTCTACTCAAACACTCCCTCAATGCATGAATACCTTCTTTTATTAAATTGGAACTCTATGATGCTCACTCTCTCGACACAACGGCTGGAGCCAAAGTGGGTCAACAAGTAAATGTGGTGAAGAAAGCTGATGGTGCCCAGCTATCAAAAGAGATAGTGACTGGGGTCTTAAAGGCTTGAAGATAAACAAGCGGCCATCTAGCTCAGAAGCAACAAAGTCCACATGGAAGAACACACCAGCCTGTGTGATCGAGTGGTCCCAAAGGGATCAGTTACCAGGCATCAAAGAACAAAAAATCATATCATTGACTGCACACCTCCATGATAGGATCGCTGAAGACAAATGGGTGCATAAGCAAATGTGGTGAAGAAAGCTGATGGTGCCCGGCTATCAAAAGAGATAGTGTCTGGGGTCTTAAAGGCTTGAAGGTGAACAAGCGGCCATCTAGCTCAGAAGCAAATAAGCCCACATGGAAGAAGCACACCGGCCAGTGCGATCACGAGGTGCCCAAGGGACCAGGTATAAGGCATCATGCAAAAAAAAAAAAAAAGATATAAGTGAGTGTATGTATGTGTATATGTATATATGTATGTGTATATATGTATATATATATATATATATCATATTAAATGAAGGGGGAAGTGCAGAGTGGAGACCCAAGGCCCAAGTGTCGACCAATGGAGATCCCCTCATAGAGGGGTTTAGGAGAGGAGATGGGTTAATTAGGGTGTGAGGTAGTATCGATGAAGAACACAGCTTACCCCAGATCCTGGATGCTTCCTCCCCCCAACTACCATGATCCGAATTCTACCTTGCAGGGCTGGATAGGACAGAGGCTGTACACTGGTGCATATGAGGGTTGGAGGTACAGGGAATCCAGGGTGGATGATACATACCTTCAGGACCAAGGGTGTGAGGGACGATGCTGGGAGAGTGGAGGGTGAGTGGGTTGGAAAGGGGGAACTGATTACAAGGATCCACATGTGACATCTTCCCTGGGAGAGGGACAGCAGAGAAGGGGGGAAGGGAGACTCCGGATAGGACAAGATATGACAAAATAACGATGTATAAATTACCAAGGGCATATGAGGGAGGGGGGAATTAGGAGGGAGGGGGAAAAAAAGAGGGCCTGATGCAAGGGTATTAAGGGGAGAGCAAATGCCTTGAGAATGATTGGGGCAGGGAATGTATGGATGTGCTTTATACAATTGATGTATGTATATGTATGGATTGTGGTAAGAGTTGTATGAGTCCCTAATAAAATGTAAAAGAAGAAAAGAGAAAAAAATGATTATGGCAAAGACTGTACAGATGTGCTTTATACAATTGATGTATGTATATGTATGAACTGTGAAAAGAATTGTATGAGCCCCAATAAATTGCTAAAATAAATAAATAAATAAATTTTAAAAAAAAGAAAGTGTAAGATATGACAAAAAATAATAATTTATAAATTATCAAAGGTGAAGGGGGAAATGAGCTGATACCAAGGGCTCAAGTAGAAAGAAAATGTTTTTCTTAATTATGATGGCAACAAATGTACACATGTGCTTGACACAATGGATATATGTATGGATTATGATAAGAGCTGTACAAGTCCCAAATAAAAAAAAATTTTTAAGAGTCCCTATCGTAGGAGGAAAGTCAAGGGAGATGGAGGAAAGAGCTAGGAGTCAAAGGGCATTTATAGAGGTCTAGACAAAGACATGCACATGCAAATATATATATGAGGATGGGGAAATAGATCTATGAGTCTATATTTATAGGTAAGTATTAAGGTGGTGGAAGGAACTTGGGCCTCTACTCAAGCACTCCCTCAATGCATGAATACTTTCGTTTATTAAATTGGCACTCTACGATGCTCACCCTCCCAACACAACTGCTGAAGCCAAAGCGAGTGAACAAGTAAATATGGTGAAGAAAGCTGATGGTGCCCGGCTATCAAAAGAGATAGTGTCTGGGGTCCTAAAGGCTTGAAGATAAACAAGCGGCCATCTAGCTCAGAAGCAACAAAGCCCACATGGAAGAAGCACACCAGCCTGTGCAATCACGAGGTGCCAAAGGGACCAGGTATAAGGCATCATGGGAAAAATATACCATAGTGAATGAAGGGGGAAGTGCAGAGTGGAGACCCAAAGCCCATTTGTCGGCTACTGGAGATCCCCTCACAGAGGGGTTTAGGAGAGGAGATGGGTCGGTCAGGGTGCAATGTAGTACCAATGAAGAACACAGCTTTCCCCCAGATCCTGGATGCTTCCTCCCCCCAACTACCATGATCCGAATTCTACCTTGCAGGACTGGATAGGGCAGAGGTTGTACACTGGTGCATATGGGAGCTGGAGGCACAGGGAATCCAGGGTGGATGATACCTTCAGGACCAAGGGTGTGAGGGGCGATACTGGGAGAGTAGAGGGTGAGTGGGTTGGAAAGTGGGAACCGATTACAAGGATCTACATGTGACCTCCTCCCTGGGAGACCGACGGCAGAGAAGGGGGGGAAGGGAGACTCCGGATAGGGCAAGATATGACAAAATAACAATCTATAAATGATCAAGGGTTCATGAAAGAGGGGGTAGTGGGGAGGGAGGGGAAAAAAGGAGGACCTGATGCAAAGGGCTTAAGTGGAGAGCAAACGCTTTGAAAATGATTAGGGCAAAGAATGTATGGATGTGCTTTATACAATTGATGTATGTATATGTATGGATTGTGATAAGAGTTGTATGAGCCCCTAATAAAATGTTTAAATTTTTTTAATTTTAAAAATAAATAAATAAATAAGAGTCCCTATCAGAGCAGCATGAATCTGCTAAAACTGAAATAAGAAAGCAAATACCAAATTTATAGTGAAGCCTTGGGTGGAAGAATGATTAGTTCATTAATGCTTTATGAAAAGTTTATGGGGACAATAGCCCAGAGAAAACAGCAGTTTGCAAATAAGATAGTTTGTTTAAGAAAGGAAGAGATGATGCTGAAGATGAAATCCACAGTGGCAGAACAACCATTTCATTTTGCCAGAAAACAATCTTAATTGGTAGCCTAACTGACCAGGACTTGGATCCACAATCAGTGCTTATGAGAGCAGCAGTCAAGAGCCCAAAGGACTCATTGCATTGGGTAAATCTGCTACACAAAACCTCTTGAAAGTGACGAGCACTAGGGTACACCCCACCCAAGCCCTGGCAATGTTAACTGCCTTGTCTGCACATGAAAGTTGAACACTGAATAAGAAAGACAAAAAAGAATTAAGACAGTCCAATTATGGTGCTTGTGAAGAATATTGAAAGTACTATGGAATGCCAAATAACAAAAAGTTCGGACTTGGATGAAATACAGACAGAATGCTCCTTAGAAAGAAAGTAGGCAAGGCTCCATCTCCTGTACTCTGGACATCAGGAGAGACCAGTCCCTGGCAAGGGCAACAGGCTTGGTAGAGTAGAAAAAGACCCCTGGTGATATGGATGGACCACAGTGACGGCAGCTACTGCAGTGGCTGCACAATGAACTCAAGCACAGACGCAATTGTGAGGATGGCCCAGGACTGGTTCTGCTGTACACAGGGTAACTTTTTGAGTCAGAAGTGTCCAACTAACTGGTGCCTAACAACAATATAGAAAAATCTTATAGAATTCAGAAGAAATCTTGGGCTAATAGACGAATCGGAGAAAGTTTCATAGTACAAGGTCAACAACAACAAAAATCAGTTGACTGTCTACACATAGTAAGAAATCTTAGAGAGAAATTAGGTAAATAATTCCATTTACAATAGCAACTAAGAGAATAAACTACCTAAGGACAGAGCTAAGGAGGGAAATGAAAGACTTATATACAATAAAAATTATAAAACACTGCTAAAAGAAATGTAAGACAAAGAAATGCCACCTCGTCTTATTAAGATGTTAGTACTACCCAAGGTGACTGATAAAGTAAAAACAACTTCATCACATTCTAAAAAACTTCTTTACAAAACTGATAAAGCCAAATTTCAACTTTATATAGATTGGAAAGACCCTGAATAGGTTAAGCAATGTTGAAAGAGAAGAAATATTCACAATTACTAATTTTAAAATACATTACATGGCTTGAGTAATCAAATTATGTGGGTACATGTATTAACAACAGACAATGGAACTAATAGGTCAAAAATAAACCCACACATCTATAGTGAATTGATTTTTTACAAATGTGTTAAGTTCATTTGATTAGGATGTTCGTTTCAATAGATAATCCTGAGAACGGGACGGTACTTGGCTGGCTATCACTACTTATCATTTTCAGCTAAGAGTCCATAGAAGAAACCTGGTCAAAAGGAGGGAAATGACACACAAAACTACAAATGCCCCTTATAGGACCATGGCATCTCAAACTATTACTCTGAAATAATATCTAAATCTTAAACTAAAAATATCCCAGAATGTTCTCTTCAAATGAAACAATCGTAGCACTTCCCTCATAAAAAAGATCTGCCATGAGCATCGTGGTCTTTTAAGATTTAGCTATGAGACGGCATTTCTCAAAGTGAGTACTGCTCGTGGAGGGAACATTCCAGAGGGGATTACCAAAACATATCCTACACTATCCCATATTATAGGCAGTAGGCAAAAAAATGGGGATTTACATTGTAAGAGATCACAGTAACACAGAAACTCAAAGGATTAACTAAGCACCTTAGGGAGCAGTGAGTGTATATTAATGGAGAAAGAATAAGTCCAAAAAGAAATGAGAATGATTACCCAACATGAAGATGTAATCAATCTCACTGACTTGTATATACGCAAAAGGTTCAATTGCTATGAGCATGTACATTCTCCCACCGCTTGTCTGTTTGTCACACTGGGGTGGCTTATGTGTTACTGTGGAGCTGGAAGCTATGTCACTGGTATTTCAAATACCAGCAGGGTCAGTGCAAAGTGAACAGGTTTCGGTGGAGTTTCCAGACAAAGCACAGACAACATAGAACACGGCACCCACTCTGGAGGAAGGAGCCACTGAAAGCCTTACATAGCTTTGAAACATTGTCACATACTAAGGGCTAATGAGTATAAGCAGAACATTGTTGGAGACGGTGTCAGAGGCTGGGCCCCTGCGGTCTAAGAGCACTCAAAATGAGACTGAAGATGAGCTGACTTCTCGTAGTGGAGTCGACCGTGATGACACGAGTGATGGAAAGCCTGCAGGATCTTCATTTGCTGATGGAGCCTGACTTGCGGTACAGAGAAACAGATGCAAACATCTGTTAATGATTGGAACTTGGACTGTGAGAAGTATGAATCTAGAAAAATTGGAAGTGGTCAAAAATGAAATGGAATGCACGAAGATAAAAATCCTAGGCATTAGTGAGCTGAAACAGACTAATATTGGTCATTTTAAAACAGAAAATCATATGACTTACTATGCTGAGAACAACACAATCAAGTGGAATAGTGTGATGTTCATTGTTAAAATGTCATTATACAATTAACAATGAAGTAAAATATTGTCTGTGATATAATTATGCCTATGCACCTTCAAGGAAATCCAATCAGTACAACTATTTTTCTAATGTATGCACCAACGATAAAAGCTACTGATGAAGAAATTGAATTATTTTAACAATGACGTCAATTGGAAATTGATCAAACATGCAATCAAGATGCATTGATAATCATTAGCAATTGGAATGCAAAAGTGGGAAGCAAAGAGGAAGGAACAGTGGTTGAAAATTTGGGCCAGGTGATGGGTATAAAGCTTGTGATAGAACTTTGCAAGACGGGGGTGAAGGGAGACGTCGGACAGGGCAAGAGATGACAAAATAATAATCTGTACATTATCAAGGACTCATGAGGGAGGGAGGAGCAGGAAAGGAGAGGAAAAAAGAGGACCTGATGCCATAGGCTTAAGTGGTGAACAAATGTTTTGAAAATGATGAGGGCAATGAATGTACAGATATGCTTTACATAATTGATGTATGTATGGATTGTGATAAGAGTTGTATGAGCCCTAATAAAACATTTAAATAAATAAATAAATATTAAAAAAGAATTTTGCAAGACGAACTACTTGTACATATAAAATATCCTTTTTCAATAACACAAAAAGACTTCTCCAGATGTCAAGTTGACTATTATCGGTGGAAAAAAGGCAATGGAGAAACTGTACATCAGCAGCTAAAGCAAGACCAGGGCTGACTGGAAAAGACCATCAATTAGTCATGCAAATTCTTATGAGCAACTGAACAGAATTGAATTGAATTGACTGAAGAAAATTAAAACAAATCCATGAGAGCCAAAATACAACCTTGAATCTATCCCATTAATTTTGAGAACGTCTCAAAATATGATTACCTGCATTGAACACGAATGACAGAAGACCTGAAGAGCTGTGGGAGGACAAAGACTATCATTCACGAAGAAAGAAAAAAATCATTAAAAAGACAGGAAACAAATAAAAAGATCCAAGTGGATGTCAGAAGAGACTCTGAAACTTGTTCTTAACTGTAGACTAGCTAAAGCAAATGGAAGAAATGCTGAAGTCAATGGCTGAAAAGAAAATTTCAGAGGCAGATTGAAAAGACAAAGTCAAAAGTTATAATGAAATGTGCAAAGACCTATCATTAGAAAACCCTAAGGGAAGAACATGCTCAGCACATCTGAAACTGAAAGGACGCCAGAGAAAAGTCCAGTCTTGAATTGCAACCTGGGAAAATTCCATGGGCAAAATAGTAAATAATGCCAGAAAGCATCAAGAGATGTTGGAAGGAATACACAGTTACTGTACCAAAAAGAACTAGTCAGCATCCCACTATTTCGAGAGGTAGCATATGAGCCAGAACCATTGGTGCTAAAGGAAGACGTTCAAACTTCACCAAAAGTATTAGCCAAAAACAAGGCTCAAAAGACTGATGGAGTACCAGTGAAATGTTTCAACAAGCTGATGAAACACTGGAAGCGTTCACTCCTCTGTGCCAGGAAATTTGGAAGATATCTACTTGGCTAACTGACTGGAAGAGATCTTTATTTGTACCCATTCAAAAAAACAAAAAAAAGGTGACCCAACAAAATGCTCAAATTATAGAACAATATCATTGATACAATACTCAAGTACAATTTTCCTGAAGACCATCCAACAATGGTTGCAGCAGTACACTGACAGGGAGCTGCCAGAAATTCAGACCGGATTCAGAAGAGGACATAGAACAAAGAATATCACTGCTATGTCAGATGGATCTTGGTTGAAAGCAGAGATTACCAAAAAGATGCTTACATGTGTTTTAGAGACTATGCCATGCATTCAGCTGTGTGGATCATAAGCAACCTTGAGAAAAATGGGAATTCCAGAATGCTTATTGTGCTCATGAGAAACTTGTACATGGAACAAGAGGCAGTTTTGCAGAGAACAAGGGCATACTGCATTGTTTAAAATCAGGAGAGGTGTACGACAAGGTTGTTTCCTCTCACTACACTTATTCAATCTGTATGCTGAGAAAATAATCAGAGAAGCTGGATTAAAGGAAGAATAGTGTGGCATCAGGATTGGAGGAACTCTTATTAACAACTTGTAATATGCAGATGACATAAGCTTGCTTGGTGAAAGTGATGACGACTTGAAGCACTTGCTGATGAAAATCAAGCATTGCAGTCTTTAGTGTGGATTACAACTCAATGTCAAGAAGCCCCAAAGACCTCACAAATGGACCAATAGGTAACAAAGGTTGAATCTGTCAAGGATTTTGTCTTTCTTGGAACCAAAATCAAAGCTAATGGAAGCAGCGCTGATTCCAAGAAATCAAAAAACAGGTGGTATTAAGTAAATCTGCTGCAAAATGCCTCTTTAGAGCATTGAAAAGAGGACCAGTGCATGTGAAAATTGGACATTGAATAAAGAAGACAGAAGAAGACTGGATGCATTTGAATTTGAATGCTGGTGAAGAATATTGAAAGTGCCATGACCTGCCAAAAGGACAAGTAAATCTGTCTTGGAAGTACAGCCACAGTGCGCCTTAGAGACGAGGATGGCAAGATTTTATCTTACATACTTTGGACATGTGTCAGTTGAGACCCGTCCCTGAGAAGAATATCATGTTTGTAAAGTAGAGAAGCAGCGAAAAAGAAGGCCCTCAAGGAGGCTGCAATCATGTGCTCATCGGAACCACTGTGGAGACAGTACAGGGCTGGGCAGTGTTTTATTCTGTTTTGCATAAAGTTGCTATGGGTCAGAACTGACTCAATGGAACCTAATAACAACAACAACATGTATATTCTAAAAAATAAAAACATAAATTTAAAAAGAAAAAATAAATGGAGGTGTGATCAAGAAAGTCAAATTCCAGAGTTGTTGCAAGCAAAATTACTTGGTATGGTTCTTCCATCCATGGTAGCTGTAACTCCCACCACATGAGTGGAGGTGGTGGTTGTTAGATGCCAAGGAGAAGGTTCTGACTCATAGATACCCTGTGCACAACAGAAGAAAACACAGGGGGTGCCCTCTGAGCACTTCTCAGCACCTAACAGTTTTGTAACACTTGTTGAGCAGGGCAGAAGTCAAAGGGCCACTTGGCTGAGAGGCGGAGGACCTGCCACCATGGTTGAGAGAAAGTTCTATGGATAATTTTTGATCCTAACAGTTAATCTGATAATGTCCCTAGTAAAACCCATAATCTTGAGTAGCATCTGTGAATTCTGTGTGGCTACCACAGTGGATTATGGACCCTAGCAAAGAAGTAGGATGAAGTTCAAGGGTCAGTTGGGGTTAAAAAGGGGTAACGATAGATGGAGGGTGAAGGCATGGCTGGCTTCCATCTCATAGGAATCAGTCTTGGGCCGATGTGGAGCTGAAGGAAGACAGCCTCAGCCCACACGCCTTCTTTCAACTGTAAAGTAAAATAAGGAGTTAGATCGCTTCATTGAATTTAGTAGACAAGAGTTCATAGGTGACTGCTTGTTACCCCCTGAGTCGATTGTGCCTCATAGTAAACTGTGGGGCAGAGCAGCACTACCCGGAGGAGTTTCCAAAGCAGATTGTCGCATCTGCTTCCCTCATAACTGGTGGGCTCAAGCCACTGGTCTTGCAGTTAGCAGCAAAGTGCTTACATGCTGTGCCCTCAGCACGAGCAACCTTAGTAGAATCGTGGGGGCAGAAGTCAGAATACTAAGTAAGTCAGTCAGTGCCATTCTACTAATGAATTACTTGTATAACATGTATCAAGATAAGAACCCCTATGTGGATTTGATCTTCAAAAGTGGGGGGAAATGTAGTGTGCCTATAATTACAGATTACCACCTAATTTATGCAAAGAAATAATACTATATTAATACTATCTCTGGATATGACCAAGACATAATATATAGAGTAGATAGGGGAAATTGGAGGAACTGAGGATTGAGAGATTATGTGGCCATCAATAAGTGAAATATCTCAGATGAACCAACATGCAGCCTCTCTGACTTTCACCCACCCCTTTACCCAGACTGCTGCAGCTGGATCAACTTCTCCCTGGACATTCTCAGGTACAAGCAGGCTTTCTCCCAAGACCCTTAAATTCAACATGATTACAGCCATTTCTATTTGTTTAAATGTCCCTGAGAAGTAATACGTAATACACAGTTTTCACTGAACCCAGTTTTTTAAACAGCAGAGTGAACATCTGCACAACAGATTCTAGAGATAAGTTTACTTGCCAAAATGTGATTCCGTGCAAATTTGAAAATGAGATAAATATTCTTCTTTTTAAAAGGAATGGATGGCTTTTCCTAATTGCAAAGCTAAACAAGGCTTAATCATGTTGTAGAGTTAAGCAGTGAAGTCAATGTTACTTTAGAAGTTTATACTGAAAATAGCAAACTTTTTCAATACCTAGCAAGTGGATTTACAATGGACCGCTTATATTTTGAGTATTTGCATAAACAATCAAATGCCCAAAAAATGTGTTTAATATTGAATTCCGAATATTGGACTAATCTGAATAAGAGCTAAGATTTAGACTAAAAGTTATCATGATTATTAACAACATTTAGGTGTTTACAATTAAGAGGTCTCATTCTGAGCCCACAACACAGGGAATGCAGGATAGATACAACCCGCAGAGCCAACAATGAGAGTAATGATACCAAGAGGATTGGGGGTCAGGGGAGAAAGGGGGAATCTATCACAAGAATCAACCTAGAACCCCTTCCCAGGGGGACGAATAACAGAAAAGTGGATGGGGGCAACGGAGGATGATGTAAGATATGAAAACAATAATCTATAACTTATCAAGGGTTTGTGAGGGTGGACGGACAGGGGAGGGGGAAGAAATGGGGAGCTGATAGCAGGGGCTCAAGTGGGAAGAAAATGCTTTGAAAATGATGATGGCGGCATATGTGCAAATGTGCTTGACACACTGGATAAATGTATGGATTGTGATTAAGAGATACAAGGGCCCCCAATAAAAGTATTTTTTTTAATTTTTAAAGAGGTCTTTATTCTAAAGTCTTTATCATTTAATCCTCATCTATGAATAAGGTACAATTAAGAGCAATTAATGAGAAAAGCTTTGCTGTGCAGGCATGGTACTAATGCCAAGTTTCATAGTTTCGTCTACATGGGTCCATTAAAACAGGAAAAGTCCAAGATGTCAGCGCTGGTATTTTCTATTGCATCTCTAGGGTCTAATATCCATTGCAAAGGCTACACAGAACTCACAGACACTTTTTATGATTAAAGGCTATGATAGTTACATAATCTGGCAACTTGCAAAGGGGCCGAGTCTAGCCTGTCAATCAGGTTGCAGCTTGATGATGACATTTGGAGGCGCAAAGGAGATAAATAGCTCATTGGAGGACAGACAGACTCCCAGCGTGACATTCCTGATGACAAGCCACATAGAGCTAAGCTGATTAAGCCAGAGTCCTGGAGCTGGAGGAGCCACATGGTGACCCATGCCACTGAGATGCTTCTACCACCACTGAATCCACAAAACTTTCCACTCACTGGCCTGTGATCTTCCTGAATTCAGCATCATTGCATGGCTGCATGAGTCTAACAAGGAATTTATGGACTAGTTTCAACATAAGGTAATATTGGACTTATGGACTTGACCTGGACTGAGTTGGGATGTTTTCTTAATGTACAATTGCTTTTGATGTAAAGTTCTCTCTTACACATACATAAATATCTCTCTGAATTTGCTTCTCTAGTCAACCCTGACTAACCCAAAGGCTTTATTAAGGAAGTTGGCAGGTTGTAATGCCAGTGAGAAATGCTTAAGATAAAATGTCTATCAGGACATGTTTCAAAGGTTCCTTCAGGGCTGCTGATAAATGCCCAGAGAGGCATAGCCCACTTCCCTGGAAGTCTCAACCCAAAGGTATCCACCTCAAGTTCCAAGGATCAGCAAGACCAGCTTCCCCATTAAGTACCCAGTGGGACCTTATTCCGCAGCCTCTTGCACAAAGACACCCATTGTAACTTGCTCCATGGGGTTGGAAGTCTGACACTCTGCTCCATGCTCTGGCTCCTGGTTCTGCTGCTGCTCCTCTGATGTTACAGCTGTCTTCTGGATCCAGGAGATTCACTGTGCAGAGATCTCCAATCCAGAGGACATGCTCCACTCCTGGCTCATGCTGTACTGAGATCCAGCCTTCTGCTTCTCACAGGTGAATCCAATCAGCATCTCCCCAACTTCTTACCCAACCCATTCAGGAAAAAGTAATTTGGTGGGTGTTAGAGATTTGGGTTAGAAGAGTCACGTTAAGTAGTTCACTGCCTCTGCAGGTCCTAACAACTTGGGGTTGATGTGATATAAATGTTGATGGTTCAAGTACCAGTGATGTTTTTACCTGAGAAAGAACTGCCAAATCCCTATACCACAAAACGAATGCAAAATAAAGCTCAGATAAAAGATCTTTTATCTTTTAGGAATAAGCAGTTATTTTTAAAATTTCACTACATCTGCATATTCTGTCACAGGAATGTAGTCCTTACTATTTAACAGATTCAAACTCAACTTTTTGCTTCTTCCAATGAAGACAGTCAATGAGAAAACATTTTCCAAAGGTCACAGGGCACTCACTCTCTACTGCTGTCGGCCCTTTCCGATCCCTCACACTTGCTCCATGTAAGCCGATTAGACCACTTGCTCCATTTCCCCAGATGCCTGACACATTTGTTCCTAAGTTTGGCATTTCCCCTTACATGATTTTTGTTCTACTGTGAGGTAAGTTTTTTACATACAAACTGAAGAAGAATTTGCAGCAGCAGGTGCAGAGTTCAAATGGAGAAATAAACAAGGTGAATCAAGGAAAGGTTTAACAAATGGGTAGAATCGATAGAGCAGATGGAACCCCCAATAGCATTTTGTCATCAGAAGTCATGTGAAAAGAGGCACTAGGGATCCCATGCTAAAGAGCTATACACAATAGGCCATGCTGAGAATGGAGGTTAAAAGTCAGCATATTCTCCAAATGATTTAGGTTATCTACTGCCTAGTGGCAGAGGGGTTATATGCTGGCCAACAGTTCAAAGCCACCAGCTGCTCCAAGGGAAAAGGACAACACTTTCTACTGCTGTAAAGAAGGAGAGTCTCAGAAACCCACACGAACAGCTCTTCCCTGTACAGTAGGATCACTATGAGTCGTAATCCGCTTGATGGCAGTGAGTTTGGTTTGGGGGATTTATTGCCTTTTCAGAAATAAGGTACAACAATGGTTCAGTGCTCACTTGCTAATGAATAGTTTGGCTGGTCAATTGCCTCATATACATGTGAAAACTGGACAAAGAGTAAGGAAGACCACAGAATTGATGTGTTTAAGTTAAGGTGTTGGTGAATAATACTGAATACACCACGGACTGTCAGGAGAATAAACAAATGGGTCTTGAAAGAAGTACAGCCAGAATGCTCCTTAGAAGCAAGATGGTGAGACTTCGTCTCACATACCTTGGACATGTTATCAGGAGAGCTGTTCCTGGGAAAGGACAGCTTGTTTGGTAGAGGGGCTGTGAAAAAGAGGAAGACCCTCGGCATGACAGAATGACACAGTGGTTGCAACAAGGGGTTCATGCACAGGCACAAATGTGAGGACCAGGTAGTGTTGTGTGCTGTTGTACGGCTTCAGCAGACGTTTTAAAAATGTTTTCATTAATCTCCACAATTATCCGGAGACTAAACAACAGTAATATTTGTAATCTAGACAAAGATCTTCTGGCTTGTGCTTTAAAAAGCAAAACACCATCCTATACTCCGTTGCAGTTTAAGACATAAGGATCTGTCCCCATTTGACACATAAAATACTAATTCAAGAAGTTCTTGTCAGAGTTTATACTTTGGGGCCAGCTCTACATCTATAAAGAGCTTCTTGTTTCTGTTGCTGTATTCCGAGGAGAGGGCACTTGTGAATTGCTTTCGATACTGTGTATGTGAACTTCATAAGGTGCAACCTAAAGCTTCTCTTACATCAAAGGGGGTGATACCACACTGAGGGGGGTTCCAAGACCATCCAGGGAGCTGAGAAAGCAGAGACCTAAAATCTCTATGGGAGCAGGCAGCCTCCTCTTTCTCACACACAACACCACCAGGGCTGGACTCCTTCGGGGCAGGTGGGTTTTAAAAAGAAAAAGGAAAGAAAGAAATTGCTTTGCTAACCCATGAGTATATTGGAGAAAATTGCCATTCTTTGGACTTGTAAAGTAGGCTCTGCCCTTTAGGCCCTCAAAGGAAAGCTGAACCACGAGTCATTGGTCCAAAAGAAAAACAAATATCTAGAATGGTTATGAGAACTTCCCGTGAAGAATGATGCCGTAACAGGAGAATAATATAGCAACACGCTTTCCCTCAAAGGTGAATGCTTGTTACTGTAGTCTGAAAGTCAAGGAACTTCCCGGATTCAGTGAGGATCATTGCTAAAAAGAAGCTATCCATTCACATTAATGGGATGAGCTGCATTAATTCTTTGGAGTAAAACAAAAAAAAAGAAGGAAAAAAAATCAAAATTTTCCTGCCTTTAAGTGAATTAGACACCAGAGCAGTGGTAGGTAAAATCCAGACTTAGCGGTATTTTCTGACCCAGATGATTGGAAGTATGCCACAGCTGTCGCGTGTTAAGTAGATGGGGCACCAAAGGGGTTGGTTGAGCTGTTGGCCAAAGAAAAAGGAAGAAAAATTTCAAAATATAAGCCAAAGCTTTTCCATAGCTCTTTGGCAATAGAGCTTATAAATAAACTATCATAATACGATTCACATGTGGAGGGTAGAAAATGAAAAACAGGGCAGTGAAAAAAATTATTTATTAAGCAGATAAAATTATAAATCAGCCTCACACTGTTGTTGTCATGTGCTAATGAGTTGGTTCCTACTCATATGAACTCTGTATACAACAAAGTGAAACCAGGCCCAGTATATGACCCATTCTCATAATGGTTGCTATGTTTGAACCCATGCTTAGAAATCACTATGTTAAACCATCTTTTAAAAAAATTATCAGGACATTATCCAGACATCATCAAATTCAATAGTTCACTTACATCAAAGAGTTGTATAATCACTACCACAATCATTTCAAGATATTTTCTTCCTTTTTATTAGTCACCCATTACCCTACCCCTACCCCACACACACACACAAAACCTCCCCTGGAGTATCCACCAGGAACCTTTAATCTAGTTACTGTCTCTACACATTCACCCATCCTGGGTTTCCTTCTGTCCATCTCGTTGAGAGTCTTCCCCTAATTCACCAACCTTGCACTTAACCATGCATGAGGTCCTTCCCCAGGGTCTGGTTCTTCCTGATAACATGTCCAAAATATGTGAAATGAAGTCTCCCCATCCTCCCTTCTAAAAAACATTCTAGCTGTGCTTCCTTCAAAACAGATGAATTCTTATTTGGCAGACCATGGTACTTTCTTCTTCACCAACACAATTCAAAGGCAACAATTCTTCTGTTCTTCCTTATTCATTGTACAGTTATCACAAGCATACATATTGACTGAAACTACCATGGACTTGGGTCAGATGAATCTTAGTCCTCAAAGTGACATCTTTTTATTTGATTAACACTTTAAAAAGATCTTTTGCGCGTCAAAGACCCAGAACAAAAAATCCTGTCACTGTGAATGAAGGGGTATGCAGAGTGGCGACCAAAAGCCCATCTGTAGGCAACTGGATGTCCCCTTACAGAAGGGGCGTGGGAGGAGACTAGCCAGTCAGGGTGCAGTATCCACTACTGAAACGTACAACTTTCCTCTAGCTCTTTAATGCTTCCTCTACCCCACTATCATGATCCCAATTCTACCTCACAAATCCAACTAGACCAGAGCATGTACACTGGTAAGGTAGTTTACTCTGCCAACCTGGCCAATAAACACATGTGAGGTTAATTGAAGGGCGGAGGGATAAATGACTCGGTGAGCCTCGCCTTTCTCAGGTCTCTTGCTTGCTGATGGTCGGACCAGGGTGCAGCTGCCTTAGCCAGTTCCCTGCTTCAGATGGCAAGGCTCATTTCCTGCAAGACATCCCCAAAGAGAAGCCACATGGACCTGCCCCAATGCAGCCCTGGGTCCTGGAGTAGCCGTGTGGAGACCCCTGCCAATGCTGAGATGTTTACAAGTTCACAGATTTGGCTTTCCTTCTGCAGTTGGCAACACTGTGTGTATTTTGTGAGGTGGAAGAGGGCTTTGTGGATTGATGTCCGACATATGGGTTAATGTTGGACTTGTGGGCTTGGGCAACACTGGGTTGGGATGTTTTCTTGATGTGCACTTAACCTTTATATAAAACTCTCTCTTATACATTACTTTCTATGAATTAGTTTCTCTAAAGTACCTAGACTAATACAATTGGTACAGATAAGAACTGGAAACACAGGGAATCCAAGACAGATAAACCCCTCAGGACCAATAATGATTAGAGATAACAGGAGGGGAAGGGGAAAGCGAGGGAGAAAGGGGGACTGATCACAATGATCCACGTACAATCCACTCCCCTGGGGATGGAAAACAGAAAAGTGGGTGAAAGGAGACATAAGACGATGTAAGACATGAAAATAATAATAATAATTTATAAATTATCAAGGGTTCATGAGGGAGGGAGGGAGGGAGGGAGCAGGGAGGGAAGGGGGGAAATGAGGAGCTGTTACCAAGGGCTCAAGTAGAAAGAAAATGTTTTGAGAATAAGGATGGCCACAAATGTACAAATGTGCTTGACACAATGGGTGTATTTGTGGATTTTGATAAGAGTTGTATGAGCCCCAATAAAATGATTTTTTTAAAAAGATCTTTCGCATGAAAACCTACACAATGTAATCTGTCTTTTGACTTCTTGACCGCTAATTCCATGGGCACTTATCATGGATACAAATAAAATGAAATCCTTGACAATTTCCATCTCTTTCCTGTTTATCATGATCTTGTCTGTTGGTCCAGTTGTGAAGATTTTTATTTTCATGTTAAAGTGTACTAACTTCTGAAGGCTGTAGTCTTGATCTCCATGAGTATATGCTTCAAGTCTTCTTGGCTTGCAAGCAAGCAAGGTTGTGTTATCTGCATATCACAGGTTTCAAATGAGCCTTCTTGCACATTCTTCTTCATACAGTTTGTTATTTACTCAGCATACAGCTTTAATAAGCAGAGTGAAAGAATATAACACTTGTGCACACCTTTCCTAATTGGAAACTATGCGGTATCCCCTTGTCCTGTTCAAGTCAGGACCTGTTGGTGTATGCGCAGATTCCACATGAGCACAGTTAAATATTCTAATATTCTTATTTATAATATTATCTATAATTTATTATCCACACAGTCAAATGGCTTTGCATAGGAAGTAAGACACAAAGACACAGTTTTCTGTTATCCTATGCCTTCAGCTAGATCCACTTAACATCAGCAATTATATCCTTCATTCTACATCCTCTTCTGAATCTATCTTGAATTACTGGGAGCTCCCTGTTGATGTACTACAGTAGGGATAAGCAAGTGAAAGGCCCTACTGAGGAAGAGCTTTGTGTGAGGAATGGAGAGAGGAGTGGTGTGGATAGACAGAGGAGGATGAAAGGTAAGGGAAATATGAAGAAACCAGATTACGTGAACTCTCAGGGTCTGGAGTCCATTATAAACTGGTAAACGACTGGAGCATTCTAAGCAGGAAAAGGGTGTAATCTGATTTGTGCTATATATTACAAATGGAGCACTGATTCATTCATTCTGTCATTCAACTAATATTCATAAGTGTACACTGGGTACCAAACACTATCCTGAAAACTACAGATACAGAGGTTAAAAATACAAAAATTTAAAACATCCTTGCCCTCATAGTGCTTTAAGTTAGAGGATTCTGGGACAGCAAAAAACAAAACAGGAGACCAGCATTTCATTCCATTGTGCATGGGGTCACTAGGACCTGGGTGTGTGAGTGGGTGGGTGGGGGCTTGGACCTAACTGACACCAGCTAACAAGTATGAGTTGCCTATCAGACATCCAAGAGCAAGTTATACAGCAGGCCATTGGACTTAGGAGTCTGTAGTTCACTGGAGGGGTAGAACTAGAGACACAGACCTAGGAACAGGGCACAGATGAATATGAAGCCACAAAACTGAGAGAATGCATATGATGAGAGCCAGGCTCAAACCCTGGCACAATCTAACGTTCTAACGTTGAGTATAGAGGAAGGAAGCATAGGTAATCTAGAGCAGTTCAGGGCAACCGTAAAATGTGTATGCCATTGTGGAAAGCGTGCAAGTGTGCCACCAGACTCTTGCCATTAGGCTTTATTTAAGTGAAAACTTGCAGCTGTTACACAAACAATACACTTACGTCAAGTCAATTCTGATTCACAGTGACCCCAACAGACAGTGTAGAACTGGCCCTATGGGTTTCTTAAGACTGTAACGCTTTATGGGAGTAAAAAGCCTTGTCTTTCTGCCTCAGAAAAGCTGGTAGTGTTGAACTGCTGACCTTGAGGTTAACAGCTCCACACGTAGCCACTATACCACCAGGGCTGTTAGCAAGCTTTTGAGTCCAGCCCATGCTCTTCTCAGGTAGTTGTTGCTGTTAGATAGCACTGAGTCGGTTCGATTGAAAGCGCCCCTACGCACAACGGCACGAAGCACTGCCCTGACCTGTGCCATCCTCGCAAGCAATGCTATCGCTGAATCCACTGCTGTGGCCACTTTGTGAATCCACCAGCTTGAAGGTCTTCCCCTTTTTCACTTCTCATAGAGCTGCAGCCAATCATTGCCCACAGTGTGGATATTACAGCCTGGCCCTTTCTGACAACTCTGGGTCTCAGATAACAAACAGCCTTTGCTTCCCTCGGGGCTGGCAGAGACCTTGTTGAGTCTGCAGCTAAGGCTTCTGATGCCGTCTGCTTCCTATCCTTTTCTTGGCGTTAGGTCTGCATCTTAGTCTACGAGCTTGACAGTCACCCATCCTTCCCGCTATGTCATGCAAAGGCAAGGTTCTTCTCCCAACAAACCTACTGCATACCTGTCCCCATCTCAGCACCCACTGTGGTCCACTGTGCTGAGAGATACTCAGAAGTGAAAAAAGGAGATTTAGTAAAGCAGAAGTCACTGAGAACACCGAGAAGGCTTTTATTCCCCCTCCCTTTCTCTACATTGTTTGTTGTGAACTGGGTGAAGGTTCACAGAGAAGTTCAGCTTGCCATGCAACGATTCATGATGCATTCCATTCCGCCCATTGACTGCAATCCCCACAATGTACCATCTCTGATTCTCCTTTCTCCTGTGGTTCCCGTTCCTCCTCCTTTCCTAACTCTTCTGCCCTGTGTTCTTGGATAAATGCTGCCCTTTTGGTTTTAAGGTGTCGATTACACTACGGTGTGTGTCTTACTGGTGCTACTGTTCCCCTTACAGACATATCTGTTGTTTGACTGAAAAATTGGGCCACGGTGTTGTGTTCAAAGACCACAGTCTTAGGAATTCTCTCAGTCTCTATCCGACCAGTGACCTGACCTTTATAAATGATTTTTGCTTTACATTTTGTTTTACATTTACAACAAAGTGAAAAATCATTTTATTGGAGGCTCATACAGCTCTTAATACATACATGCATCCATTGTGTCAGGTACATTATTTGTACATTTGTTGCCATCATAATTTTCAAAATATTTTCTTTCTACTTCAACCCTTGGTATCAGCTCACTTTCCCCCTTTCCCGCACCCTCCCCGCACACATGAACCCTTGATAATTTATAAATTATTTCATTTTTAAATTTTTTTTCATGTCTTACACTGACCAATGTCTCCCTTTACCCACTTTTCCAGTGTCCAGAGATGGGATTATATGTAGATCATTGTGATCAGATCCCTCTTTCTCGCCCCACCTTCCCCTTACCCTCCTGGTATCACTACTCTCATTATTGGTCCTCAGGGGTTTATATGTCCTGGATTCCCTGTGTTTACAGTTCTTATCTGTACCCATGTACATGCTCTGGTCTAGCTGGATTTGTAAGGTAGAATTTGGACCATGATAGTGTGGTGGGGGGCAGGAGACATTAAAGAACTAGAGGAGAGTTATACGTTTCATCGATACTATACTGAACCCTGACTGGCTTGTCTCCTCCCCATGGTCCTTCTGTAAGGGGACATCCAGTTACCTACAGATGGGCTTTGGGTCTCCACTCTGCACGCCCCCTCATTCACAATGATATGATTTTTTGTGTTGGGTCTTTGATGACTGATACCTGATCCCATCAACACCTCATGATCACACAGGCTGGTGTGCTTCTTCCATATGGGTTTTGTTACTTCTCAGCTAGATGGCCACTTGTTTGTCTTCAAGCCTTTAAGATCCCAGATGCTATGTCTTTTGATAGCTGGGCAACATCAGCTTTCTTCACCACATTTGCTTTGCAAATGCACCTGCTTTGCATATGCACCTGCTTTGTCTTCAGCGTGTCCGGAAAGTGAGCATCACGGAATGCCAGGTTATTAGAACAAAGTGTTCTTGCTTGGAGGGAGTACTTGTGTAGGGCCCAATGTCTGTCTGCTGCCTTGATACTTAACACAGAAATATATGTACATAGATCTATTTCCCTATCGTTATATATTTACATATGTACATGCCTGTATTTAGACCTCTATAAATGCCTTCTGCCTGCTACTTATTTCCTCTATTATTTCCTTTTATGTGCCTCTTATCCCACTATCATGATGTTTGGCCTTCATTTGAGTTTCAGTAATTCCTCTCAGTTACACTGTCCTTGATCTGGCCCTACCAGGCATCCTACACCGTCCATGCCACCGAGTTTAGAATACTTGTTGTTCCCTTGTCCCTGAGTTTAACACCTACTCCCCCCTCCCCCCCATCCCCCTCTCCTGTGCCAACCATCGGTCCCATTGTTTTCTCCCTTGGATTGTTTATCCCACTTATCTTATCTAGGGAAATATACAAAGACAATAATAAGCACAAAAGCAAGACAGAGCAAAACAAAACAGCAAAAGAAAACAAAACCAATGACACAAAAAAAAGCTTATAAATAGTCCCAGGTCTGTTTTTGACCTTTAGGCGTATTTTCCAGTCAAGTCAGATGGGGTGCCTGCCCTATCCCCAAAGTCTATTTTTGGTATTCTCTGGGAACTCCATTGCTTTTCTCCCCTTGCCGTTCTCTCGCGCATCCTTAGGTGTTTTGCCCCAATGTTGTTCTACATTTTTATACAGGATTTTTTAATGTGACCACTTTCAAAGCAGGTGGAAGTGGTAGCCAAGAACCATCTAGTTTTTGTCGTCTCAGGGTCATGGATACTGATGTTCCAACACATGGAAGAAGGAATTTAAAGCAGCGTAGTATAAATCATAGCTTTACTGGAATGGCTGAATGAAAGATGAGGAAGGAGGCAGAGGTAGCACGTAAGTCAGTGACTCCTGTGGAAGTTTTCTGTAAGCACAACCACAACAAAAGGCAGCAGCAGTAGTACTTAAAGAGGAAAGTAGGCTGAAAGTGTGCTTTGTTGCTACTATTTGTAGATGAGATACTAGCAGATCTTAGTTTGCTGACTGACAGGAGCCAATGAAGAGAAATGGCGATTTAGAGAAAGAAGGAAAATTGCAGGCATAAGGTCCTTAAGGTAGGAGGACTCAAAGTCTTGGATTTCAAAACAGCAGAATAAATGATAGGAGACCCACTCAATTGTAATACATCTGCAAGACCAGCACAAGTATCTCAAAAGGTATACTGGGCTACCTAACTTAGATTGTGGAAGGTATCCCTGAAGAAATAAAAGCTTAATCAGGAGAAAAGTGTGTGTGTGTGGGGGGGGGGGGGACTTTGGGAAGAGGGAACAGCCAGTGGTCGTGCCAAAGCATGAGAAAGAGCTTGAGCTACTGCAAGAGCAGAACACCAGTTAATGTGGCTGAGCTAAAGAGAGTGAGGCCCAGGTTACATATACAAGGTCATGTGAGACGTGATCAATATTGTGGCTGCCAGCTTAAAACAGAGAGGTTTTTAATTAGGGAGGTACATGATCAGATTTCTGAATTTTAGAAGATAGTAAGGTGAAGACCTGGTGAGAGGCAACAGAGTGTGCGCTTGAGCAGTTGCATCTATTCATTCATTCAAATAATAGTTAATACATGAGCAAATAAATTCCATATACCTCCTCAGAGGTAGAACCTACGGGACAGTGAAGATAGGGTTAAAAGAAAGTGAGTTATAAATGCTAAGATCTAGATCAATCAACTGAAAAGAGCTAGTTGCGATGCTCAACAGAAGCCCAGATTGCTTCCCACAAAGCATATATATCCATCGAGTAGCCCCTATTTTTGGTGGCATACCAAGTCTTCCCTGGTTCCACCACAACCATCGTAACACCAAATATACTACACACCACAGGCACACACAGAGTATTTCTCCTCCGGTGTTAAACTCCCTCATTTCATGGCTGAGGGAAGGAATTGCCTACTAGAGCTGGAATCTGGTCATGCATATTAATGTTGTTCCATTGACCTTTGCACAGACTTCTGGGACCTGCCATAGTCGTTCAGCCCTGTCACTTACTCATGGGCAGTTTCTGAAGCTGTTATCACTGGAGTTTCCTTTGGCTTTCCTTGGATCTTCAAATCCTTGCCTAACCTAACATCAGGAACTCTCTTTTGGTCTTTTATCAAGACAACCATAAGACTCCATACACTAAATCTTAATATCCTCCTTAGTCTTTTCATTAGAGGTCACTCTTTTTGTTCCTGTACTCCTGTAAACCTTTTACATAGATGTACAATAAACTTTCAAACCCACATCATTCATACAATTTTTTAATCAGAAAAAGATGTAGGCGAGAATTTAAATTAAGCACATTTAAATTCATGGAGGTAAAGATGGGCAAGGAGGATGATATTCTCTCTCAGGGTTTTACAACTCTGAAACAAGATCAGCATTATGAGTGTTTTGTGCTGAATCAAAGATCATTAGTATCTAAGTTTTACCGGTACATCTCGTCTATTTTTTTTCCTCTGAAGACGTTATTACAAACTGTCGTAGGCCACAGGAAAATAAAAAGGACTATGTACAGCCTTACAGGAAACAGGCAGGGAGTTGAGGAGGACCAAGATGAGACTAGGGCCTTGGTAGGCACATTCCCAGGGGAAGGGGCCCTCGTATCCCTGGGGGAGGTGGTCGCATCCCTGGAGGGGGAATGCCCATTGGGGGTGCCATGGGAGGCCTCATACTAGGAGGTGCCTACAAAGAAAAAGCCACAGCAGAGAGCTCAGGAGGGTTATCTACTGACAGTTCTACTGTTACCTCAGTTCTGATCTAAGTCAAATACTCTTCCCCTCCCCCCGAGTTTTCATTATCATTCCTTTTATTTTTACTCTTTATCCACCTAATCTTTGAACATCTGCAATGAGCATCTGAGAATGATAACATCAGCAAATTGCCAAGGCACTGCAACACCTTAGGCATTTACCTTAACCCTAACCCAAATATGCCCAACCTTTCTACATACACTCCCCAAAGAATGCTAAGGTGTTTCTCTTTTCTGGCTAATTCTCTTTCATCCTATATGTTTTCAAATGATAAGTTGTTTTCTGTGGACTCTCTCTGATCCCAACCACCACTTCTCCCACTACTGTTTCTATCGTAAGAGTTGCTGTAACATTATGCTCCATAATATTTGGCCCACTGTATTTCAATTTGTTGTTTACTAGTCAGTATCTCCCTAGAATGTAAACACGCCACTGACATCATGCCTGTGTGCCTTTGAGTCAATTCTTATAGCTTCCCTACAGAACAGAGTAGAGCTGCACCATAGGGTTTTCCAGGTTGCCACATTGGCCTCCCATGGAGCAGTGATGGGTTTGAACTACTGACCTTTGTGGTTAGCAGCAGAGCACTTACTCACAGGCTACAAGGCTTCTATGCATGCTTTACCTGCCCCCAAACTAGCTGTTATGACCGAGCAAATGATGATGAAGAAGTTAGGATGGCAAGAGATTTCCAGTGCTTCCTCTTCTAATAAGGTCACAGGACAGATAAAACATAAAAATCTATTTCTTTAATCATTTTATTAGGGGCTCATACAACTCTTTTTATAATCCGTACATACATCAATGTGTCAAGCACATTCGTACATATGTTGCCATTATCATTCTCAAAACACTTGCTTTCTACTTGAGCCCTTGGTATCAGCTCATTTTCCCCTCCCTCCCCGCTGCTCCCTCCCCCTGAACCCTTGATAATTTATAAATTATTATTTTATCAGATCTTACAGCATCCGACGTCTTCCTCACCCAGTTCTCCGCTGTCTGTCCTCCAGGGAGGAGGTTACATGTAGACTTTGTCATCTGTTTCCCGTTTCTCCCTCACCCTCCCTCCACCTTCCCGATATCGCCACTCTCACCACTGTTCCTGAAGGGCTCATCTGTCCTGGATTCCCCATATTTTCCAGTTCCTATCCATGCCAGTGTACATCTCCTGGTCCAGCCGGTTATGTAAGGTAGAACTGGGATCATGATAGTGAGGGGGAAGCACACAAGAACTAGAGGAAAATTGTATGCTTCATCGTTGCTACACTACACTCTGACTGGTTCGTCACTTCCCCACAGCCCTTCTGCAAGGGGATGTCCAATTTCCCCCAGATGGGCCCTGGGTGCCCACTCTGCACTCCCCCTCATTCACAATGCTATGATATATATATATATTTGTCTTTGATGCCTGATACCTGATCCCTTCAATGCCTCGTCTTCTCACAGGCTGGTGTGCATTTTCCATGTGGGTTTTGTTGTTTTTCAGTTAGATAGCCCCTTGTTTATCTTCCAGCCTATGGAACCTCAGATTCTATATATTTTGACAACTGGGTACCATCAGCTTTCTTCACCGCAATTGCCCATGCACCTGTAATAAGCTATTACTAAAGGATTCTAAAAACAGCAATGAAAACGGTTATTTGCAAAAGGGCAAATCAACTTCAGGGAAGCTAGCAGCAATGAGAATTCTTGATTTTTTTCTTTGGTTCACTAATTTTGCAGAAATATCATTCAGAACAATCTTCTGTAAAACAGACAAAAGACTAAAAAGCAATTGGATGTCTTAAACTTTCTTTACTTCAAACAAACTGGTTCTGGAAACATTGTACAGACACAATGGTTTCTGAAAAGTTGGTGGTTGATTATGTACTCAGTGTACCCAGAGGAGAAAGACTGAGTGATATGCTTTGATAAAGATTATCCCCCCCACCCCCATCCCCAACCCCCCTTCTTTGGGGCAGTTCTACTCTATCGTATGATTTTCCAGGAGTTGAAAGCAACTTAGTGGCACCTAACCACCACAACAGAACCAGTTACTCCAGAGCCCAGTGGCTTAAAACAATACTTATTGCTCCAAATCTACAGCTCAGCTGGCAATTCTATCAATGGCTAGTCCCTCTCCTGAGAGCAAGCCCGGCTTCTCATGATGAGCCTTCCGCACCTGTGCTGTGGTTGGTTACCTGTTGGATGGGGTTGCAGAAGCGATGGGGCTATCTATACCCAACAGGTAACCTCAAGCAAACTCTAAAGATGGTTAGAAAAGAGTTCCACAAGCAGAAACATGCAAGCTAAGCTTAGCTTCATAACGGACACACCGTCACCTCTGCTGGATATACTAGGCATAGCCCATTACACAGATACCTCAGATTCATTGAGTAAGGAAATGGACCATAACTAACTCTGCAGTCACATTGAAAGGGGTCATCAAACTAACAACAAAAAAACGTGTTGCCATCCAATCGATTCCAACATATAATAACCCTAAAAAACAGAAGAGAACGGTCCCCACGCTCTTCAAGCCTGCACTGCTATGGCTCCTTAAGACATCAGATGGGCAGAAATAACCAAAGTCATTTTTGACGCTCACTCTCCTTCACACAGCTTAGATCGGTATCGATGTGCCTCCAACATACATCAAACTGTGAGCAGTTCAGTTTGGTGTATGACCTTTCTAACGGTGATTCTCATTTAGCAAGGAATGAAATGGCAGAATATTGCTTAAGAAGGCAGACAAATATTTGGTAGAAAGATTTCCACGATCAGAACAAAAATGAAAAGATTGGCACTAAATAACTCACTTTATTGTGGGTGACTTGAGATTTCAGAGTGCAGGGTACTCAGAATGCTATTCCCAAGGCTGGAGAGCATCCTTGCTCAGTCCCCTGCATCCCTGGTGAAAGAATTCAACTAGAGTAAGCAGGGGCTCTGCCAAAGCCAGGCTTTCATAACATACGGAAATACCTGTATTTACAGAATTCAGGAAAAGGACCGCCATGGACTCATTTCCCAAACATCTGTCACAAAGAGAAAATGGGGGGGGGGGGGAGTCTAAAAACATTGCACAACCGAAGTAACAGGGTGAGTGTGCGGAGGGCAGGGACGGGAGGAGGGAAAGTTGGGGGGATGTCTGTGGCAGGGGGGGCGCCTAAGTGAGAAGCTCTAATGGTAAGTACGTATAAACCTGGCAGCCGACTAAAAAAGAAATTAAATGAAAATAGAAAACTGCTTTTGTATGTGTGGACTAGTTTGGGTAAGGAATTTTCAGCAACCACAAATACTGTGCTAGGCTCAAACAGACAAATAGAAACCAGACCAAGTTACAGATAAGCTTAAAAGCATGCGAAGCTTCAAATCCATGTGATACGGCAGGGTGCACCTGATCCTTGGACTAAGTGGCCTAGTTTTGCTGGATGGTCCTCTAATTTCTGAAAAGTGCTACAGGATCCTCCTGACAACGAGCTCTCCTAACTCCAGCCCGGGAACCCTTAGCATTTCCGATGTGGATTTTGTAGACAAAGATAGAACACTGAGACCTGCCAAGGTTGAAAAGGATATCACTTTCAAAGGTTAAAAACGTCCCCCTACACCCGCCCCCCACACACACACACACACTTCTTTTTTATTTCTGTTGACTACCAAATTACACCAGCCAGGCATGATCTCTGAAAGGAGAGGACTTCTAGTCTACAGGCCTGGACAAAACCGGCTGCTCCAGCTCAATGAGAAAGGCACAGGGCCGTGGCAATGAAAAAGTAACTTCAGGGCAGCTGTTGCACATGCTGTAGAACTAACCTGCCGAGACAAAGAAACGTGTGCTTGAACCCAAACTTAAGAACCCAGAACCTGATTATATTGCTAGCCCTTGTCATCAGGGCCTACTTGTGACTTTTGAAACCACCTGACTTTCCGTCAGAGCATCAAGTTATACAAGAGATTTCTTCTTCCAATTCTGTAGGCAGTGCAGGCTTTTGTACAGTGAAAGTCATTCTTCCTCTGAGAGTTATTACAGAATCTATATCGAAACATGATCCTCCAGCCACAAGGTGTTATGCTTTTATATGCCATGGTCCCCCATTGGTCCTGCCAGCTTGTGTCAATATCTAGTAAGTGGTAGTATTTCCCCTCTTGTTCATTTACAATTTAAAAAGAGCATTTTGAGTTTTATCTCCAGAGGGGACATCTGAAGCATGAAATTAGAAATTAAGTAAACTGCCTCTAGTTCTTAAACACTTCCTTCCCACCCCAATTATCATGATCCCAATTCTACCTTGAAAACCTGGTTAGACCAGAGGATATGCAGCGGTACAGTTGGGATCTGAAAACATAGGGAATCTAGGGCAGGTGAACCCCTCAGGACCAACAGTGAGAATGGAGATACCGGGAGGGAAGCGGGTGTAGAAAGGGGGAACCGATCTCGGAGATCTACATATAACCTCCTCTCTGGGGGATGGGTAACAGGAAAGTGGGTGAAGGGAGACGCCAGGCGGTGTAAGGTAAGATAAAATAATAATTTATAAATTATTAAGGGTTCATGAGGGAGGGGGAGTAGGGAGAGGACGGGAAAAAAGGAAAATGAGCTGATTCCAGGAACCCAAGTGGAAGGCGAATTTTGAGAATGATGAGGGCAACGAATGTATAAGGGTGCTTTACTCAATTGATGTATGTGAGTTGTATGAGTCCCAATAAAATGATTTATTTAAAAAAAAGAAATTAAGTATCTATTCGGCCTGGAAGTGGGGTCTAGTATCTTAACTATTGAAAGTATGTGTCATTGCTTATTTCTGCAAAGACCGTAAGAAAGAGCTGCTCCAAGAAGAGTCACAGTACTGACTCTTAATCAAGCTATGCTAGACTGCTAGACTACTTGAGACTACAGGTCTGTCATCGCTACCCAAGAGGTGTCAGCAAAACCTTACCTCAATGGTCCTGAAATTGATTATGTAATCAATTTCACACCCTCCTCTTCTAGCCATACACATGTGGGAGTGTCAGACAATAATAAAGACCTACGTTTTCTGAGCTGAACTAAATCTTCCATTACAGAATCGTCGACTTCAAATAGTCTCACTACTATTCACCCTCGAATCGAGGAAAACTAAACCAAGATCGATAGATATTTGTGATTATTAATCCACTGGTTATTCAATCAAGTACCCAATGAAGGAAGCTCAGCTAGCCAGGACCCTAAGAGTCTGGTCTAGTGAATACATGCTCATCACCTACTAAGAATGTCGGCTGTTTGTATGCAGAGAAGAGGCGTCTCTAAAACTCTGAGAGTAATTCCAGAATCTTACTGAGAAAAACTGAAGCTCATTTTAAAGTCTTTTAAGCCTTAATCCTAATGACTACTATATAAATATGTACTTGTAGGATGAAGGAAGGGTATTTTAGGCACATGTAAATACAATTAAGCTTTTTGTATTTATCCCAAGTTAGCGGTAGAAGAAAAGAATCACTAACTCAAATTTTCAGAAAAAAAGATGTTATTAATTCAACAAAATTTTGCAAAGAAATAAATAAGTAATTAACACTATATCACTGAGCCTAATTAAAGTGATAAGGCATGTATCAGTTGGTCACATCGTCTCCATGAAGGATGAGTGGTGCGTTAGTGGCTCCCGGGGACCAGCGGACGAGAAGCTGTGTCTACAGAGTAACTGCTAGCACGTTTGGTGTAAGGAAAACGCTCTAAATTTTGACAGTTGCACAATTATTTGATGAGCACACTAAATCACTGAACCGTGCACTTCAAAGTACTGACTATCCTCCGTCTGTAAACAACTGTGTCTAAACTTTTTTAGAAAATTGTCACCCTATAGGGTTGTTCCAATAGTCTAAATATGCACAGGCTTCTAGCACCTCTCCAGAATACAACCAAAACTCCCTGCCATCAGAATGATTCTGACCGTAGAATGGCGCAGGGGTGCTCCTTGGGGTTTCCAAGGCTGGAAATTGTTATGGGAGGAGCCAGTCTCACCTTTCTTCCTAGTGGGTTTGAACTACTGACCTTGTAGTTAGCAGTCCAAAGCTTACGCGACAGTGCCACGAGGGTTCCTTTCAAAACACGAAGTAACACCAAACATTGAAGAGTGTGGCATCTTGGCAGACCCATTTTAAAGGAAAGATTTTTTTAAAGTGAGGGCGTTTGGAAGAGGGAGTAGCTGATAGCACTGTATAACCCCACTCAAGGGGAGCACGTAAGTGGATCTGTTGGATGGTGTAAGATGTGCCAATAAATAAAATAAGGCTTCCTGGGGGGTGGAGGGGATAAAGGGGAGCTGATATCGAGGAGAACAAGAAGGGAGAAAATGTTTTGAAACTGACTGTGGTAGCAATGGTACAATACTGCTCCAGGTAACTGGACTATGGAATATTGTATCTGTAAGAGCTCCCAATAAAATGATAAAAAGGAAAGAGAAAAGGGGGTGGGGCACTAATACAAAGACGCCTGTTTTCCTGGGAATTAACAGCCGTAAATACAGACAACATAAGTAATTTCACACATCAAGCTGACGTGTAATAAAATAAATCTACTCATGATTCTTCTTTCATCACGATAAGGACTCTAAGACTAAATGACTGCAGCTCATCTTGCCAAGATCAAAAGGGAATGCCCTGTGCAGCAGACGATGCCTAGCAGCTAAGCGGTTCAGCCGGCTCACTTACTAATGACACAAAGCAGCCGCAAAAGGAGGGAAGAGAAAACAGAAGGGGTTCTGAAAAGACCTGATTGGTCAAGGTTGTACATGGCTCTGTAACTTTCATTTAGACCTTGAAGTTTTACAGATCTAGATAAATAACTGAACTATGCTGGCAAACACCAGAATAATTTTTTTCCCTAATTGAAGCTCTCTGTAGACATTTCATACCTACCAAAACCATAGCTGTATTAGCAGTTTTTCCCCTCTTATTGCTACTTTTAAGATGTGTATTGGACTTAAGTCGCCTTTGAAATAAAAAACAAACAGAATTAATGTCAATTAAAAATTTTTTTTTCTAAAACCACAATCCAGAGATGCTTCAATGACAAACAGTGAAGGACTATCTGTAACCAGCAGTATAAATAGTATCATCAGCTTTATCAGTCATTCTCACACACATACCATCTTATCTTAAGAAAATAAAACTGGGGGGCTTGCGAAGGAAAAGAAAACTTTATTTTTTCCTATGCTTCCTCGTGTGTGTGTGTGTGTGTGTGTGTGTGTGTGTAAGGTGCACTTACAACTTCAGACATGATTTTTCCACTAAGTCAATAGAGGGAACCTTTCACTTTTCAAGTTTGCATCTCAAAAAGCAATGTCATACTGTGGAGCCATAAGAAGATTAAGCCTTGCTAATACCATGCGACCTACTGTATCAAATAACCCTCAGAGTATGATGTGTTGCTGCTGAGACCCTCCTCCAGCAGTCACATCTTTGACACAAGCTTGGCACAATGCCAGCTTCACAGCTCCCAAAAATGAATTCTTTGTGATTCTGCAGATTCTTAGTTCCATTTCCCCACTGAGGAGGCTAACTCCATCTGCTGTTACCACGGCTCCAACTGTGTAGTGTTTACACAAATATTTTATACATTTTAGCTTAACAATGAGCACAGCGTATGCCATTTCTGATAATCAACCAATGGGTGATAGTTTATTTCTAAAAAGAATTCAAAAGGAAAGATTTGTTTGAACAAAATAATCTCATCCTTTGATTTTATATATTAGTTGTGTTCTATATGTTTTTTTAGAATTTTGAGAGAGTCTATTATAAATAAGAAAGAAGTACAAAATATGTTTCCTTCAAAAAACTTAAGTTACTGTTTCTGGACATAATAACAACACCCATAAAAACAAACTGTCATTGAGTTGATTCTTCCTCAGAGGGACTTTATATAAGACAGAGCATACAGCATACGCTGAGGGGATTTCCAAGGCTGCCGACTTTATGGAAGTAAACTGCCACATCTTTCTTGTGTGGAGCAGCTACGCCCTAACTACTGGGCCAGCAGGGCACCTTAATAGTAATACAAATGGAAATCACTTGAAAATGTTAAATAAATGGCACTCCAGATTTTTTTTTCAATAGTCATGACATGAAGCATGTTGAGTCTGTACCAACCATTAGCCCTAGCAGATTTCCCCCAAGAGTATGTATAATGGATCACTTTTGCCATTAAGGTAACAAAAGTAAGAATGATGTTTGTGAGAGCTAAGGTTTTTGTCATTTTGGCTGGGCCAGGATTCTTAGTAGTAGTAGTTGTGGTAGTTGCTGTTGTTAGATGCCATCAAGTCCATTCCGACCCATGGCGACCCTATGCACAAGAGAAGGAAACACTACGATTGTTTGGCAGCTAAGACCTAAGAATCCCTATACTGTAGTGTAATAATCTCCATAATAGGATCTGCTACGGATACTGGCTATGAGCAGCTAGCCAGTTGCAAGAAGTATAGGGCAGGATGCAATACCCTTAACAATATCATATCCCTGATGCAAATCAATTAAAAAGAAAGTTTTCTCAAGGGATGGTCTACTTCCAATATAACTAAATACTATGGGAAAGCTTGTTAACTTTGTCCTAGATCTGGGTCCTATAACTAGATCATCAACCTCTTGTTCTTTGGACCTGAGCTTATGACCTAGAATATGACCTGCCAATCTTTGGAATCATCAGAGACCTGTCATCTGACTTGCTGGCCTTGGACTCAATCACTCCTGCAGCCACCTTGGAGTCATTCACCTGTTGTCTTCAGCCTGTTGTCTGCCACCATCCTGTTGTCCTCCTGCTGATCTTGGGTTCATCAGCCCCAGCAGCTACAAGAGTCAGGAACATCTGACCCACAAAAATGTTACCTGCCTAGACTTGGCCACTTCTACAACGGTGTAAGCCATAAATTTATACATGTGTGCAAGTGTGCACACGTGCATACACACACAAATATGTATGTATATATATACCGTATATAGTTGTGTATAAGCTGAGTTTTTCAGCACAAAAAATGACACGGGTCAGTGGTACCCCAGCGAGGTGTAATATCTCACAGGTGATTGCCGTTCCACCACTGTTCATTCAAAGCTCCGCTGACACTGCAGGGCTTTGAATGTTTGTTTACTCACCTCTAACCAATCAGAGCCGTCCTATGATGTGGACGGCTCCAATTTGCAGAAGCACCTGTAGTGATTCACTCACGCCGGCAGCTGAACCGGTAAGGATGTGTCTGTAGCTGTGCTCCGTCTCTCCCCTCTGGTCTCTGTGTTAATTCACATCCTGCATTTCCCACCCTAGGCTTATACTCGAGTCAATCAGTTTTTCTGGTAATAATTTCCAGGTAATAATTAGGTACCTCGGCTTATACTCGGGTCAGCTTATATTCAAGTATATTCGGTATGTTTCATTGGTACTGCTTCTCTGGAGACCCCTGCCTAAGACAAGGTTGATATAATAATGGAAATAGGTAAGGAGTATGACAGAGCTCAGTCAAAGCTTATGCCTGACTAGATAAATTTCTTCCACTTGTATTTTCTTTCCACAAGATTGGCTTCCGTCAGCCTTACTCGGGTAATAAAATAAATGATAAGTGGCTGGTAAGACATTCTGTAAGGTTTGGTGACTCCCACTGTCACAAAGCTTCTCACAAATAGGCCGGAGTACCTGTTTGAAGCATATCAGGCAGGCATATTTAAAATTTGACACATGCAGAGGCCGAGTTTGAACCGATTACTCTAAGAACCAGCAGTCACTAAGAAATATACATGTATGCTTGCCCATCAAAAAGCACGCATTTTAAAGATCTGAGCCCATCTCACCACCCTCCAGTTGATTTCGCACTCACAGAAATCATATAGGGTAGAGTAGAACTGTCCCATAGGTTTTCCCAGACTGGAATCTTTATGAAAGCAGACATCTTGCTCCCATTGTGGCTGGTAGATTTAAACCACCAGCATTTTAGTTACCAGCTGAGTTCTTTAACCACTGTGCCACCAGGGTTCCTTTGAATCCCTCTGATTATGGACCAGGGGTTTGAAGAGTCTTGCTAACATGCAAAATGCATTGGAAACTGAATTGTTGCAGATGCAGTTAGGTTAAAACTAAGCACTCTTATCATGTGATCTTCTTTATGATCCATTTAATTTTGTTCTAGTTTTTAATATTTTCTGTTCTTTTCAATTGAGGTTTTGTCTGTTTTACTTTGATATTCTTGTTGGGGTTTTTGTTTGTCTTTAAATGTTTTTCTGTATATAAAATCCAGGAGAGGTAAATCTATAGAGACAGTACTAATGATTCCTTGTGGATCTGGCAGGGGAGGGATGGGGAGAAATGGGGAGCGAATAACAATGAGTACAAGAATGAAGATGATTTTCTAAAATTAATTATGGTAATGATTGTACAACCCTTCTGAATGTGATTGAACTATTGAAATGTAAGATATGTGAATTATATACCAATAAACTGTTTTTTAAAAGAAAAAAACATTAAAATTGAATATGCTAATACTCATTTTAAAAAGTTAAAATATCATCCCCTGCTGGACTGCTCTCTCATTCTCACTCTCCCTGATTCACATCAGAAAGAAAAAACCACACTCCGACGTTAAGACGCATGCTCCTCACTTAGTGACCTCTCTTTGGCTCTCTTTTCAGAAAAGTTATTTTCTGAAAGACCAGCCAAAGTGTCTTTAAGTTGTCAATAGAACCTGTTAAGCACTACTGAAAGCCAAGAGAAGTTACATCTCCTCAGTCTGTTATGTTACCCTAAGAAACTTCTACAACCTGTATGCATCCCTTGAAGATAGGCTTTCTTTCTTAAGAACAATAAAATCAAAAGAAATAACTGTTCAAAAAAAAGAAAGATACAGTCTCATGAACCCACAGGGATGGCTATGAATCAGAATCAAGTCAATAGCAGGGAGTATGACAATTATTTCTTAAACCCAGTTAACTTTGAAAAATCGATTTTTAAATTTTTTTTAATTTTTATTTTACAGGGGGCTCTTACAGCTCTTATCACAATGCATACATATATCCATTTTGTCAAACCCATCTTTACATATGCTGTCATCATCTTTTTCAAAACACTTTCTTTCTACTTGAGCCCCTGGCATCAGCTCATTTTCCCCACTCCCTCCCCCATGCTCCCTCGATAACTTATAAATTACTTTTTTCTTTTTTTTTTTTTCATGTTTTACACCGACTGCTGTTTCATTTTACCCACTTTTCTGCTGTCCGTCCCCCTGGGATTGGGGCTATATTTCAAGCATTGTGGTTGGTTCCCCGTCACTCCACCCGCCCACCCCTTACCTTCCTCCTTTCGCTGCTTCCCATATTGATCCTGAAGGGTTTATCTGTTCTGGAGTTCCTGTGTTTCAAGCTCTTAACTGTACCAGTGTACATGTTCTGGTCTAGTCAGATTGGTAAGATAGAATTGGGGTCATAGTAGTGGGGGTGGAAGGAAGCATTAAAGAACTGGAGGAATATTGTGTGTTTGTTTCATCAATGCTATACTGCACCCGGACTGGCTCTTTTCTTCCTTGTGGGCATTCTGACAGGGGGGTGTCCAATTGAATACTGATGGGATTTGGGTCTCCACTCTGCTCTCTCTCTCATTCCCACTGATATGCATTTTGGTTTTTTTCTTTGGGGTCTTTGATCTCATCAACACCTCATGATCACACAGGCTGGTGCGCTTCTTATGTGGGCTTTGTTGCTTCTCAGCTAGATGGACGCTGGTTTATCTTCAAGCTTTTAAGACCCCAGACACTATATATTTTGATAGCCAGGCACCATCAGCTTTCTTCACCACATTTGCTTATGCACCCCAAAAATCAATTTCTTAGCTTTGTGAGTTTTTTCCAATCTATCTTTGTGAAAAATTTACAACTATATTTTTCTTTTTTGTCATTTAACATGAGTTCCGTCAATAAATATCTTTTCCAAAAAAAAATTTAAGAGAGAACAAAAACAAGAAGGAAAGATGTTACTCTAATACAAACAGATAAAACATATTTGGCTTAATACTGAAATTCTGGCAAGGGGGTATATTATAGCTTATAACAGTGCATCATAATGGACAGGATGAACAAGGCAATCTAGCTCTCAATCAAACTAATCCGTTTAACTGAAAGAAAGCATGTGGCCCAAGTGGTCATAGATATGCCCTTCCATAAAATAGAAACAATTCATAGAGAGCCAGTGCTAGGCCTCAATAAAGAGTATCTTGCTCTGGCCTAGTCCCAAACCAGGACAATATTAGCATAATTCTTTGCACCATGAATAAATAAAGCACCTACACCTCTCTCTCTTGAAGTACATAATCTCATAATTCAAGCTACTTTGGGAAAGCTCAGTTATTAATAGCTTTCTTGGTTTTAAATTCTACTCATAACTCTCATTCACTTTGCTTAAGTTGGCTAATTAAAATACCAAAAACCTGTGACTTATCAAAAGAGTATTTTAAAATCTGTGAAAGATATCTTGTGAAAGTTATGAATATAATACAATAAACACAATGAAGCGGAGTTCATTAGTCAAAGCAAAAACAAGAATCCCGAACAACTAAAGTTTATAAATGTCAGAAAACCAAAGGGAGATTCGTGTTATTAAGAGCTAAACAGAAGAATGAGCCTTTTGTATTTCTTTGGATATTGCCAGTCACCAAGTGAAACCTAAAAAGACCAAGATTTCAGTATAATGTTACAAAAGTATGCTATGAATTAATACTTGGTATTGAGAGAGATGAAGGAGGAAAGACTGAGTGAAGAAAGAAAGGGGGTAAGAAAATGAGGAGGAGAGAGGGGATAAACCAGCCCAAACCCACAGCCATCAAAAGTAGGTAACAGAGTAGAACGACTGACTGGGCTTACAAGACTGCAAATCTGGAGTAGCCCTAGTCCTGTAAAGGTTGCACATCAGGCTGCTACCTGCAAGGTCAGCAGTCTGAAACCACCAGCCACTCCAAGGGAGAAAGGGGGCGCCATGATAAGAAAACACATACTTATGAGAATTAAGTAGCAAGGAAAGATAAGTTTTCACATTTTGGTTAATACAGGATAGTGGAAAGGAGAATACTGAGAAGAGCAAACATAAGACGTGCAAAAAACCAAGGCCTACTAGCAGGAGATGGAGCTGTTTTTCTTTATACCTCACCTCTATTGCCATCAAGTCGATTCCAATAAATAGCGGGTTTCTAAGGCTGTAGATCTTTATGGAAGCAGACAGCAGTCATCCTTCTCCTTGTGCTTAGCAGCCTAACGCTTAGCTGACAGCAGATATAAAAAGGGTCTCTATGCATACTATAGAAGTGGCTGGTAGAGAGAGGTCTCCTAATTAAGCTGTCAGCTGCTAACTGGAAGGTTGCAGTGTGAACAATGAAGACCCTCGCCACGCCTTGAGAGAAAGATGAAGCCGTCTGCTCCTGTAAAAATGTACCGCCTAGGAGACCCTGGGGAGCAGTTCCACTCTGTCCCAGGGGGTCACTGTGAGTCAGCATCAGCTCGACAGCAGTGGCTGGTAGATAAGGCGGAGCTGAAGAGTAGTCTTTTACCAAGAAATAAATGAAAAGCTCTAAATAGCCAAAAGTTTAGGATCAACAGATATTATGGCAGCCACACACAATTCTGTAACTCTGGAAAGTAAACACCAAGCTATATCAGAAAATGTAGCCAGATTATTAACATAATAAACACTCTGAAACAAATGTCTGATACTGCTCTTAAAAATGACATTCAGATGGACTTTCTCGGCATGTGGGGAAAAAATTGACTTTCTTACAGAATGTTCCTACCAAACTTGAATAACCAAGGCAGTTGAAATAGTCCGAGAGAAATAGAGGTCTGGCTAGGTCTTTCAGAACGGTAATATTACTTCATAAGCTATCAGTTTCATAATCTGCCAAAAATGTATTCCCAGCGAAAGTCTTAATTAGATGTTCACACAATGAAAAATTTAAAGAATTCATGTTTATTTTAATTATACAATGTATTCAAAACATAAGCAATTCTAAACTGTGTGTCAGAGCAGATTCATTGGTTCATAGAGAAGCCATCTAGTTAATACGATATTTAGACTTAACATGACCAGAAAAAAATATTATTTAAAACGCCTAACTTTTTAAACTAAGGTCGCCATTGATATACTTTAACTTTGAATATTTCCTCTTGAATTTAGAGCTTAAATGCTGAGCACCTCGGTTTGCAAATCGGTAAGGATGGCAGAGGCAGCCCCAAATCCATCTGCAGTGTCCCCATATCGATTCAGCCTCCACTGAAGACTTTCTGGCCATGAACCAAGGATGTCCTCAGGATGAATGCCTAGTGAGTGGAATGCTTCCACCCTGCTGGCCAGGCCAGGAAAGGGCAGTCTCTCATTTAGGGGCTTGCCACAGTGTTTCCTTGATGGAGGTCACCATACTGTGGGCAGAACAGGAGATGGAACACTCGTAGGTCATGGCCGATCATTCAGCCCTGACTGCCTTGCTTCTGGAAGACCATGGACCAACCTTGTAAGCCCTTCTAACAATGTACGTGTCCCATTCATGGTCCCATGCCCTGTGATGTACTGATGTGCCACCAATCAGGTTTTTGTGACAGTTTCCTCATCACCACCACCCCATACCCTATTTATTTCGCATCTCAATCCTCATACACCATTTCATCCTTGTATTAGTGGCCTCGCTCATCTGTATGATGTGTCTATGTCTTTGTGTTCTTTGTCTCTCTCAAAACTAAAAAATGTTCTCTTTAGTCGAGATGAGGTCTCTTTTGTACCCTAAAACACCAAGAAGACAGTAAGGATCCCCGGTGGCACGGGGAGGTAAGCACTGGACTACTAACAGGGAGGTAAGCACTGGACTACAGGGAGGTAAGCAAGCTGGTGTTCAAGCCTGGGGTGAAAGATGAGGCTGCTCCCATAGAAAGCTACATTCCTGGAAGCCCTAGGAAGCAGTTCTACTCTGTCCTACATAGTCGCTATGTGTCAGAATTGACTCAACAAAATGAGTATTGGGACAGTAGAGTAGCACCTGGGCCCTTTGTCCATAGAGTTCCTAGAACAAAGCAATGATTGCAGAGTCTTACACAAAAACAAGTAAGAAGGGAAAAAAAGGAAAGATCTTACAATTGCAAACAAAATCTAGATATGAGAGAATTAAAAGAAGAAATGCAACTAAAGTGCTTAGAAGAGTATACTGGGAAGCTACACTAGCTACAACCTCAGACAAAAACAGGATTTTACTAGAATCCTGGTCTCCACCAACTATCTAGTGAGAATATAGAGCCCATATTTGGTAAACTCAAAGTTTATCTATTCAGGGCCAGTGTCTTGCCAATGTTCTTCTGGTTCCATCGACATTAATTACAACAGCTACTTGGGTGGTCGTGAACATCAATGATTTTTGTTAGGCTGTTTGGGTTTGGGTTTTTTTAAATGAACTTCATAAATGTCAAGTATTAGTTTTACTGTTTTTGAAACAAAGTTAAACTTCTTTGTATGTTGGCTAACCACATAATTCTGTGCCTAAGTACCAACAGATAGAGCTAATTCCATTTAGCTGATCTTTCTGTTAGAATTTCTTAAGTTGTGTCTAAAAACACATTTCCAATATATAATTCAATCCAAAAAGAAATAAAAATAATAAGCCCAATGAAACTCCTCAATCATATGGTCTTCGTTAATGCTAACTTGGATATAAAACAATTGGCAACTGGTTCCCATTCTCCATAGTAGGCACTCAAAATTCAAACTCATTGGCATAGAGTCAGTTCCAATTCATCCCAGATAACTGCTCAACTTTATAATAACATGAGCCTGTGTTTTACAGTCACCCCACAATTTATGCAATGAATATTGGGGGCCCTTTGGCATGTTAAAAGTTTTATTGAACCAATAATTGATAATGACATTCTTAAGTTTGACTATACATAAGGGAATTGAATTTGATTCTCAAACTTAGTAACCATCATTTGGAAATGGTTCTACTATTCCTGATTTCCACATTGACCAATGTATTCATTGCTTGCGATTCTAGCAACTACCATTAAATGGAACCTGTTCATGAGAGCTGAGACCCAGATAACTAACTAGAAGTCGTAAGGTACTAAATACAATCTAAAAACCAGATAACTATTCATTATAAGGAATGACTGACTTCATAAAAAAACAGTCTACAGAGATGCAAAGAAGTCATTCTCTAACATATTTAAAACACGTACAGAAGAGCAAAAAGGCATAATCACAGACTAACTTCAAAGAACTTATTTTTAATGCTTCACCAAGGACATTCTTACATACGTTGTAGTGGTTTTTCTTCTGCTTCGATTTATTACTGTGAGTGTGTGGGAGTGAAGAGCATACTGGCTACTGGTTCACTTTGACAGCATTGTTTTGATTCAGGTCAAGACACCAGGAGGTTTACCCACCACTGCTTTCGGATCATCGGTGCAAAGGTCAACAATGAGGAAAGGGCAAATTATGTCTTCATTTTTTTTTTTTTTTTAGGAAAATAGCTCCATGTGGTGGGCCAAATGACAAGGTCTCACGTACCTCCACGGATCTGTGGATCCTACTTTGAGGCGGACTGGCTCAATGATTCTCCACTTAGGGAGTGGGTAGCACTCAGACTGACTGCAAACTGTGAGCAGCACTACTGACGACATAGCAGCATCAAAGCCAAAATCTGGCTATAAATGCTACCCTTTAACCCAGTCCTCTCATTCTTCTAAAGATGCAAGAGTAATTTTTTTAAGCTATAAATCTGGTTGTATCACTCTCTGGTTAAAATCCTTTACCTTCTTTTGGTTGCCCTTGAAATAAAATCCAAATGTGTCTCACATGGCCTTTAAAGACCTGTATGATCTGATCCCTGCCTACTTCAGCATAGGTACCTCACCCGCTGTCTTACTCTCTCTGCCTTAATAACGCTGAGTTTCTCTCAATGAATATAATGTGCCTACATATGCACTGCTCCTACTGTCTGGGACGCCCTCCACCTCTCTGTTCCTACTAATAACTACTCATGTCTTACATCTTGGCTTAAACATCACTTCCTTGGAGAAATTTTGACTGGTCCTCCAGACCCCTGAGGTGATGCTGCTCCTTTGCAGCAGCATCTTCCACACTTAAAATTATATTTAAGTAGTTTTCAAACATCTCCCCTTCATTACAAAGTCCACAAGAGCAAGAACAATTTCATTCTACCCATAAGGCCAGGCATACAGAAAGGTATCAATGAATAAAAGATGCTAAAGAGCTGACAAAAGAGTTCTTCAAAAGTAAAATCAAGAATGAACAAAAGTTTAATGCGCGTTTACAAAAGATAGGTCTTTTATGTAATACAGCATGAATAATATATATTCTTCCCTCTGTTTGTAACATATTTAGTAAAACCACCAGGCTAAGATTAAGGATGCTAATCACTACACAGCTGTGTGGTATCAACAAGAAGCTAGCCAAGCCCCCTTCAGTTATTATGCAGAGATTAAATCCTCTGTAACCAACTTCTCTGCTGGAAAAACTAGGACCAGTAAGCCTTATTTCCTTCCTTCCTTAAAAAAGGACACAGTTGTTGACAGTGCTGTAGGATGTAAACTACCACATGAGATGTCATTAAACAAATCTGTGCTGGGTACGCTGCCGGTGGGTTAATCTAGCTTTCCAAAAATAGCTGTTGTCATTAATGCTCTCATTAATACATTCCAGTCCATTAAAGAAACCTGTATCAAAGGGAAGCCAGTGACAGTCTGTGTAGTCTTTCTAGTTCAAAGTCTACTTGAGTTTATTATTACATTAACAAGCAGATGATGTCACTTGGAGTGCTTTTCATATAGTTGTAACAAAAGCTAGCGTTTTCATCAATAAACATTTTAGAAATATTAATGGAAGGAAAGCTGATTTATGGGTCAGAAATAGGTTACCAAGTCATGTAAGCTTACAAGTTTTAGAGGCCAAAGAGAAGGGTAGCACATTACTTATACTTCCTTGTAAAACTCACAATGAGTCCATTCGAACTCTTAGTTGACCCTTATGGAACAGAGTGGAATAGCCTTTGTGGGGTTCTGAGGCTGTAACGTTTACAGGAGCAGACAGTCTCATCTTTCTCCCACAGAGTGGCTGGTGGTTTCTAACCACTGACCTTGTGGTTATCAGCCCAATACATAACACACTACGTCACCAGGGCTCCTCTTCATATCGTACTAATCCATTACTGGAATAGGGTCACCAACACCACAAGAGTGCTGGTGAGTTAGATTCACTTAGCTGTTCATAGAGTAGACTGGTTGTATTGGTACTATCTTGCCTGACCTAGAAATCCCAGCAGAAACACAAACTTTCCTCTCACAAATGATCCGCTGGAGGACGGAACCCAGGAAGCAAGTAAGCCCTACGACCCTTTAGAAGGTGGTCCTCAACCTTCCTAATACCACGACCCTTTAATACAGTTCCTCGCTCTTCAACAAGGCGGCCCGAGCGGCTAACGCAAAGATGCAGATCTTTGTGAAGACCCTGACAGACAAGACCATTACCCTTGAGGTTGAGCCCAGCAATACCATCGAGAATGTCAAAGCTAAAATCCAAGACAAGAAGGGCATTCCCCCGGAACAGCAGCATCTGATTTTTGCTGGTAAACAGCTGGAGGATGGCCACACTCTCTCGGACTACAACACCCAGAAAGAGCCCACCCGGCACTTGGTGCTGCGTCTGCGGGGTGGTATCATCGCGCCGTCCCTGCGCCCGCTGGCCCAGAAGTACAACTGCGACAACATGATCTGCCTCAAGTGTTATGCTCGCCTTCACCCCCATGCAGTTAACTGCCGCAAGAAGTGTGGCCACACCAACAACCTGCGTCCCAAGAAGGTCAAATAAGGGTCCCTGTCTACCGGCTCTCCCGCCTCCTGCTGGTGTTCTCCTGAGCCCATTGGCCTCAATAAAGTCTCACTTTCACTGACCTGAAGCAAAAAAAAAATATATATATATATATATATAGTTCCTCATGTTGTGTGACCCCAACCATAAAATTATTTTCGTTGCTACTTCAAAGCCATAATTTTGCTACTGTTACATATTGAGAAACCCCTGTGAAAGGGTCATTTGGCCCCCAAAGGGGTTGGGACCCACAGGTTGAGAACCGCTGCTTTCAAGACAGATACCCACGTTCTTCGTGAAAAATAAATTCTAAAAAGAATAAATCAGTACTTTAATAATCAAATCACACAGAGGCGTATGAATGATGGTGTCAATGATGATTTTTAATATGGGTTTCAAAAAGAAAATACTAACTAAACAGCATCCTCTTTGGTAGACTGTCTCGTCATAGAAACTACTGTTCAGGACTGATGCTCCCAGAGCTAAAATAAGTTACTGATAACAGCTACGTACAAACATAGGAAAACAAAACAGACTCCGGCTTTCTTACACTTTCATCTATCATGTTTGAAGGTTGAAGCAAGCATTTGGTCTAAAAATTACATAAAACCTCCATCGAGGTTAATATGATGTTAAGTTTAAAAATAATTCCTACACTTTTTGGCAGCTTTGAGGTCTGGGAGATCCAGTTGAACCTTGGTAATTGGACCTCATTGTCCCCACCCGTTGGACCCCTCAACGACTATTCAATAAAAGTGATTGGATTGCAAAAATAAATAAATAAACCCTAGAGATGTGAGGTTTTACATTGTAAGCGTGAGGTATGTGTATATACTTATGTACATATGCATGGATGCATATAAAAGTTGAATATACCAGAAAAACAAAAATCATCTATTAGCTATTCAAACATAATGGGAGTAGCCCTGTACATAAGATTAACAGGGTTAATTATAAGTAACTCTTGCCTGTCACTAAAAGTCAACTGCCACAGTAGTATTTTGTGAGTTTATTTTGAGTGATAGGACATAGATAAGAGTAATAACTTTGCATCTGTTTCATTAGTAACTATAAACTAATGTTAACATAGAAGGCACCATGGATTAGTTTTACTAGCAAGTCAAATTAAATCACCAACTCAACATTAAGGGCAAACATGAACATCATCTTCCTTGGCCTCTAGTGCTTTTACAGCTTTAAACCAAATCACCATAAAAGCAAAATATGGTTAGTGAATTTCCAGGCTGTTTTGATACATTGTTTTCAAAATGCTCCAAATAACTGATTAAATGACGCTCTGTTTTAGGCTCATACCAATCCCTTAGGGAAACTTACTCTTGAGTTTCAGATCCTCCTCAGTCCATGTCCTTAAACTTCTCTAGGAGCTGAGTTCCACGGGATTTTTGTTTTGTGCTAGAAACAGCATACTGGCATTGTTCCGTTTAAATTACAAGGGTTGCACACAAAAACCCAAACTCCTGTGCCTATGTGACAAATTTATCCAGATAAATACGAGCAAAACAACCCAGGCAAAACCAATTCCAAGGCACCTAACAAATGTACATAGGTGAATTGAAAGCAGAGACTTAAAGTTGCAACTCGTATACATAATGTGAATGGTGATGTTTAAATAAGATCTACTAAGACCTTTAAAGAATCCTGGCTACAAGGGACCTGACAGAAGATACTCTGAAGATGGATACTGGGTTCCCACTGCCCCCCAAAGCCCTCTACAAAGTGAGTGTTCACAATTTAATCTGATACTTTTCCCTTCAACATATTTGCATTTTACTCAAACAGCTTTGCTATCAGAGATTATTGTGAACTTGATCATGGTGGATTTGACACTTGGTCAGCTGACCTCCATCTTGACCCACCTGAATTTGATCTAGACTCAAGTACTTCTTGCTTGTTCCACAACAAAAACTTCTTCCCTGGTTTTTAAAATATTGATGGTGGTATTTTCTTTCTTAGTCTTTATTTAATATCTATATTATTTTTTATCTTGTCTTTGCTTTTGTTACTACTGGGTTTCTAAATTTGTGAAGCACAAGAGTAGTAGACATATGCAGCGGTTTATCGGGGATGGGGGACGGGTGGGGGGAGGAGGGAGCAAACAAGGAATCCAGGAGCAAGGAGCCAGCACTGGAACAGATGATGATGGTCTATATGCAGCTCATGGTAAAAGTGATATAACCATGAACCACCGGGGAAAAAAGGATGTTGATTTAATGTGAAAAGTGTAGCCAGTATCAATGAACAGTATGTATAGAAATTATTTCATGGGATTCTAATTTGCTATGTAAACTCTCACCAAAACACAACAACTTTTTAAAAGAAAAGAATACTGGTAACTCTGCAATGGATTATCATTTTTTAATCTTACAGACTTTGTAACTACTGTGCAGTTCTCAACAGCACTGAAATCAAGGAGATCTGAGCTAAAGCAAACAATTTTGAAATGAACTTTTGGTAAAATTAAAAGATCCACACCTTTCTCATATTTAAACCTACAGAAAAGGCAAGCAAACAGAAACTATACCAAACTAACACCAAAATGCACACTCATCAATCACAGTCACCATTTGAGAGTTAGTCTCCTTGCTGTCAGATCTCATGGGGGTGGGGAGTCAGAGGGCCTTTAAGAAGTGTCTGAGCTCCGGATAGGGCAAGATATGACAAAATAACGATGTATAAATTACCAAGGGCACATGAGGGAGGGGGGAGCGGGGAGGGAGGGGGAAAAAAAAAGAGGACCTGATGCAAAGGGCTTAAGTGGAGAGCAAATGCTTTGAGAATGATTGGGGCAGGGAATGTATGGATGTGCTTTATACAATTGATGTATGTACATGTATGGATTGTGATAAGAGTTGTATGAGTCCCTAAGAAAATGTAAAAAAAGAAAAAAAAAAGAAAATGATTAGGGCAAAGAATGTACAGATGTGCTTTATACAATTGATGTATGTATATGTATGGACTGTGATAAGAGTTGTATGAGCCCCTAATAAATTGTTTTTAAAAAAGAAGTGTCTGAGTTTGAATGGGAAAATAAGAAGGATTAAAAGGCTCAAATAAAAAGGGCTCCACTACTAAATCCTAATCAAATTTTGCTAGAGTCAATTATTCATTTCATATAACACTACCACTAACAAGTTTATAAAATGTATAAATATATTTTAACTACCCTTATCAGGGAGGGGGGACCTATTCACTTTCTTAAATGCTGGTAACTATTTAAACAGATCGAAATAAAAAGCATCCATATGGTTTTACAATGATAAAACCACGAGATGATGTTAAACACTAATTAGCATTAAATTAGGCAAAAGAAAATATAGGGCTATATTAGATATTGCAGCACCATGATCTAAACGGTGTAATTTCTGGTTCTAAACCTGGGTCACCGAAAGAGAACCACTATGAATGTAGCACCACCTCATTTATCTGGCAGTCTGGAGGGTCAAAACCCTGCCCAGAAATCAGGACGCAAGAAAAAGTTTCCTAGCAGCCAAAGTGGATGGCATAAATCCATGTACTTAAAAAAAATTACACTAACTGCTTCTCCTTATCTACAGATCTTTCAGAAGAAAAACAAAAGGGAAGGACGAGCTTCTCCTATACAGACCAACAGATGAAGACAGCAAGGAGTAACAAGAGAAAGGAAAACAATGAACAATAATAGCAGACAGAACTCGGCACGTTGTGAACAGGCATGCAATTGCCAAGACTTTCGGAGGACTATTATACCACAACATAAATTATAAATTATGAAGATGATAAATTGTATTTAAAACATTTATGAATAGTGTAGGGTACGCATGCATTCTTTTAAGTGCCGCAAAAATACTTAACATAAGGGTGGGCGGACCTTTCAGTTATACAAGGGTTTATTTTTCTGGGATCCATTTGTGTGAATAATCCTGTGGAGACTTTACAACTATATTTAGGTGAGTATGGAGTCAAATCCAAGGACCTCTGGTTCTGACAACAAAATATATCGCTTTTCCATTATATCACGCCAAATTTTTAATTCTTCACCTTTACAAATAATTTATAATGCATTTTCTTTTTTTAATTTTATAATGTATTTTCTGCAAGAGCAGTGAATTATTTAATATGGTTCTTCTTGTTTTTTTTGTTTTGTTTTGTTTTTAATGTGGCTCTTCTAGCCAGAGTCTCTAACACCTAACTAATGACTTTTCTGTGAATGTGTCTGGTAAGAGGGTGAGTAGAGATACTGATAGGATTCACTTGTGAGAAATTGTGAACGAGATTCCAGGGACTGTCATAAATGAGCCCTCTGAGAAGCAGAAGGAAGAATCTCATTACCAGCAAGAGCCAGGAGTGGAGCATGTCCTCTGAACCTGAGATCTCTGCACAGTGAACCTCCTGGATCTAGAAGACCTCTGTGACATCAGAGCAGCAGCAGAACCAGGAGCCAGAGGATGGAACAGAGTGATGGCCTTCCCCACCCAGGAAGCAAGTGAAGCTGCGAGCTTCAGTGCAGGAGGCTAGCTTGGAGAGTGGGTGCCTCGGGGCATGTAATTCAGGGAGCTGGGTTTGCTGACCCAGGGAACTTGAGCTGAATCCCTTCAAGTTGAGGATTCTGGTAAAATGTCATGCACCTTTGGGCATTTATTAGCAGATGTGAAGGAACTCTGTAATATGTCCTGATAAGCAACTATCCTGAGCACTTCTCACTTGTATTATAACTTGTGAACTTCCTGAATGCGCACTTTCATCGTGAATTTGTCCGTGAGTGCTGTTATAGCTATTGCAATGGATATTGGGACCCAGACAGCAAGTAAAGAACACTAAGATAACTATCAAAAGCACTTGCTCCTACTGTTTATCTTATTTCCCTAGGACCTTACGCCCAGCAGGTAAGTGTCTAAGTAGGGATTTTATCAATTTGTCTGGAACATATTGGCTTTTAAAATTTTTTTATAAACCTCTCAAGATCTTTAATTAATGTATTAACTCTTTTGCATTGTGACTCTCCAAAAGGAGGAAAGTGGGATCTTTTCTCTTTGGATATCCTACAGATAACAGCACTCCAGAGAACACGTTTAGAACCCCTGCTATGTATAATCCAATGTAGATAGTCCCTGACCTCTCCAATCTAAGAAAAACTGCTGTAGAGAAAATGAACAGTCAGTGAAAATGTATTCAAGAATAAGTGGAATGTAACTAACTATAACCTTCATGAATGGCCCTCTTTACTTTTAGTGTACATTCCACTTTAGACCAGTAGTAAGATCTGTCCATCAATGTTGCATTTTGACATGCTTCGAAGCTACAAATAACAACAGTGAACACCTGTGTGTCCTCTACTTGCTTTTTCAACCTCTTTTTCTCCCTCTCCTTCTCCAGATATATGTCCACACAAGTGTGTGTGCGTGCACGTGCAGAAGGACTCACCTGTAACAAGGATTCCATGGAATACTTGTCAAATAGAGAGAGAGAGAGAGAGAGAGAGAGAGAGAGACCGTCAGTACACGCACACACGCACGCAAGCCTGATGGTGCTGCAGGCTGTGCGATAAGCGTCAGACTGGGAACCAAGAGGCTAACTTATCTACAACTTCATTGAAGAAAGATGAGGCTGCCTGCTCCCACCAAGGTATACCATCTCAGAAAGCCCTGGATCAGGTCTACTCTGGTTCAGGGTTGCTGGAGTTGGAATGGACTGGATGGCAGTGGGTTTGGGTTGGGTTGGGTTTGAGTGATAGGCAGAGTTCTGTACTGGGCTGGAATCCGCTAAATTCTGTACTAGAGACTTAGATTTCACTAGTAATACTTGTACTCCCACTCTGACATGACTACAAATTCAAATTTTAAATGACTCTTGGTCAGACCATATACATTCACAAGTTGAACTGACTTCCTTTGAATATGTACACATTCTTCTTATTTCATTAGCATCTGGTTTTCCTTAGCATTTGCTTCCAAGTACAATGTAGTAAGCTGGGTCTCATTATCTCTTTCTCATTCTGGTAAATTTGGGTACAACAACCAAAAAAAAGATTAACATCTAGTACTCACTCCTCATTTTATTTCATTCTTAAACAGTCTTGTTATCTGGATTGTGTTCATACTGAATCTCTGGAATCAAAAAGCGAAGCATCTGCAACTCACACCCAGAAGAGGAATCCATAATTTAACGTGGTGCCCCCAGGCCAGAAGAAAAAAGTGGATGTCATGTTGTTCTCCACCAGAGGAGCTGCTCACCCAATTCCTCACTCTGAGTTGCCAGGGTGACAACTGCATCTGAACTAATTCATTATAGGTGTTGCTTACATGAAGGCTGACATTGACCTTGGCAAGCTCCCCATTTTGCTCCGCCACTGCTGAGAGCCATCGCCTGGCAAGCACTCACCGCGTGCTAAGCACTAAATGTCTGAATCACTGTGGTGACACAAGGTTTCAGGTATTTGGACGCTTTCTACACCAGGATCAGAGTATTCCAAGATTATATTTTCCAGTTGCCCCAAATGAAAGCTAGGAGGGAGAGATGAAACATTTAAATAAATGAGGGCAGGGCAGAGTCAAGAAACAGGGGAAAGAAAAGGAAAGACTGTTACTCTTATGAGCACAGAGGGAGAGTTGAATTAATCTGAGTTTAGACCCTACGTGAACCTTAACAAAATCTCCAAAAGGAAAGGGAACTCCTAAGACTGGCAGTCGCGTAGCTCTGTCCTGGCTGTCAGCACAGGAGAGGAGAGAAAGCCATGAACAGCAGAGGGACCTGCTGACATAAATGAGGTCCACTGAAACACAGTGCACAGCCCCTTTCTCAGGGAAGTCCCGTCACACGCCTATGGAACTTCATCTATACTCTGGAAGATTAACAAAGTTAACTAGTTAACTACTCTACTCAGAACCTCCTGTGGACCATTACAAGGGTAGCAAAAGGCTTCTCAACGATATTTGTCATGAAATGCCTTTCTTCACACTATCTAATGTATATATCCCAGAAATCAATTCGGGAAAAGAGATTCTAGGCTTCATAAAGTTACTGAGTTAACAAACATCAGAACCTGTCATCCAGACTGGTCCTTCAATAGTTCCGATACCAAGTGTTTACCCCAACGCCTGGATTCCATCTTCTCAAGAATGGGTTTGTTCTTCTCTGGCAGCATTGATATCAATTATTGAATTTCCCATCCCACACTCACACAGAAGTTCTCTAAATCTACATTGCGTTCACAGTTGTGGCTGAATGGCCCTTCTCCTCTCACTGTCCTTCTCTGTGGGAGCCACAGTGCCAGGGCCAGGCTGGAAAGCAGTGGTTCGTTTATATCACTATCTTCCCTAGACATTTTACTGATAAAGACTACTGAATTTCCTATAATGTCCATTTCATAAAAGAAAATCTATAATGTTTTCAACCATTCATTTGCTAACTAATATTCAAATTTTCCTGATGGTAAAATTTCCTAACAGGAAAATATCCTCAAATCTTCAGAATAAACCCTACTTGGTCATGAGATACTATTAATTTAGATTACTAATAAATTTTATTTAATGCTGAAATGAGGAATATACTTTAAGTTTACATAATTTAAGTATTTCTAAAGATAATTATGCTAATAAGATGGGGGAAAAAAGGAATTAACAATACCAGAACTTTTAGTCAAATGTATTTTCCCTCCTTTCAGTCATATTAGTATTGATATACGTAAGTTGTCTAATTTCATTTCCTTTCTGGGTCAGTTCATTTTGTTTCCTTTTTATAGATGGACAATTTTATATTTTGTCATTTGTTCTAAAGATTAATTTCAGTAAACATAAAACATCCAAGAATGTATAGAGTAAATTCGAATGTTAGTGAAGCAATTTATAAAAACCAGAAAAGTAAATGGTGAAAACTAACTTTTTTAAAAGCACAAAAATTATTTTAACATAAATATAACATGTATAAGACCATCTGTGGACTCACTCATTTACTCTCTCACTCTCTCACCCTCTCACTCACTCTCTCACTCACTCTCTCACTCAAAAAAGAAAAAAAAAAGACCATCTATGGTTTTTAATTTATAAGGTTATTTACATTAATTTTCTCTATGCTATTATAAATAATGTACTCTGGTAAAGAACTGTGAATACTAAATATGGGTCTCATAATAAAACAAAGGCAGGAATAAACAATTCAACAATTCCCTTCAGTATTCTTTGGTGAGTGACCAATATATAAAAGTGCAAAACTGCCTTCTAATAATCATTTGATCACATTTTGTTTATTACTTTCAAAATAACTATCATAGAACCAATGATTATCTTTTCAAATGTGTTAGCTAGTGCACGAAGATGAAATCAATACTATTAAAAAAAAACTAATATAATTACAATCACAACTTCAAAGCCATTTGAGTCCACTTAATAATATCAATCTGATCCATAGTGTCACTTTATAAAAACTATTGACATTTAATACCAACTCTCGTTTTCATTGTTTCTATATTTAATCTTATCCTATCAGCTAAAATCAAAGTAAAGTTAAAACTACCTGCCATCAGGTCGATGCCGACTCACAGTGACTGACTCTACAGGACAGGCTAACATGGCCCCTGTGGGTGTCCGAGACCTAACTCTTCATGAAAACGAAAAGGCCCGTCTTTCTCCCACGGTGCAGTTGGTGGCTTTTAAACTGCTGACCTTACAACTCACAGCCCAAAACATAACCCTATACCACCAGGGGCATGGTTTCACTATTGTGCTACGTCTTGTTGTTTTGTAAGTCACTTTATCGGGGGCTCGCACAACTCTAATCACAATCCATGCATACATCCACTGTGTCAAGCACATTTGTACATTCGTTGCCCTCATCATTCTCAAAACATTTGCTCTCCACTTAAGCCCTTGGTATCAGCTCATTATTCCCCCTCCTTCCCTGCTCCCCCCTCCCTCATGAACCTTTGATAATTTATAAATTATTTGTCATGTCTTACACTGTCTGTCATCTCCCTCCCTTCACCCACTTTTCTGTTGTCTGTCCCCCAGGGAGGAGGTTATATGTAGATCATCGGTTCCCCCTTTCTACCCTACCTTCCCTCCAAACTCCAGTATCGCCACTCTCACCACTGGTCCTGAATGGGTCATCTGTCCTGGATTCCCTGTGTTTATAGATCCTGTCTGCATCAGTGTACATGCTCTGGTCTAGCCAGATTTGTAAGGCATAATTGGGATCATGATAGTTGTGGGGGAGGAAGCATTTAAGAACTACAGTAAAGTTGTATGTCTCATTGTTGCTACACTGTACCCTGAGTGGCTCATCTCCTCCCTGTGACCCTTCTGTAAGGGAATGTCCCGTTACCTACAAATGGGCTTTGGGTCCCCAATCTGCACTCACCCTCATTTACAATGATATGATTTTTTGTTCTTTGATGCCTGGTAACTGATCCCTTTGACCCCTCGTGGTCACACAGGTTGGTGTGCTTCTTCCATGTGGGCTTTGTTGCTTCTGAGCTAGATGGCTGCTTGTTTTCCTTTAAGCCTTTAGGACCCCGGATGCTATATCTTTTGATAGCCAGGGACCATCAGCTTTCTTCACCACATTTGCTCAGGTACACATTTGTCTTCAGCTATCATGTTGGGAAGGTGTGCATCATGGAATGCCAATTTAAAAGAACAAAATCTGCTGCCATAATACTAAACTTATAAATATATGCACATAGATTTATTTCCCCATCATTGTTTCCTACTTTACTGTTAAGACTATTAAATATTTAAAGACAGGAATATAAACAAAGACAGGAATGTATTAAATAGATTATCAGTAATACTCACGCATCATTTGAGCAGGTCATAAATTCTCCCTTTATTTTGGGATGCCATGAGCCAGTATGAAGCATTGCTGTGTGACCCTTAAAAAATTAAAGAAACAATATTCTAAAAAATGATAAAACATAAATTGATCAAAAACCAATAGATCACACATACACTTATCTTTTTAATGCCTAAGTCTGTTTTAAGTAAATATTTACAAAACAGATTCTCATGTAATAATTCACACACAAATTGGTCTGTAGCATTGGTTACAATCCTGGTAATTTGTCAGAATTCTCACCATTTCAGCCGACCTACCCTGTTTCCATCCATCCGGTTATCCTGATCCTCCTTGCTTCTCATCTTTGCCTTCATATAAATATTCACTCTTTGGACTTAGAATTGACTGGTTAAAGGAGCACATTCTTCATGGACATTGCTTATTTTCCAAGAAACCAGACTGCACAAGAAATCGCTACCCTTTCTCCAACTTTCACTAGGTAACCATCACCTCATTTCAATGAAAGGCATCGAACATTCTTAAATTCATCTGCTTTTAATTCTAACTTATACCACACGTGCATATACAGTGTGACACAGTTTTAAGAACCATGTAAGAGCACTACAGAGAGTTCGTGAACATTGAATAAAGATGATGGACGTTCCCACAAGCATCTTAAGGTTCCGTCACATTTATCACACACTATCTATAGAAGGAGGTTTCAGGATACAGACCAATGTAATTATCTCACGTGACATATAATTACATTTTCTTTTTAACAGCTTTCAGGGTTCGGCGGTTTTTTATTATATGCATGTGCTATAGTTTTGAATCAGAGGCTATCACAACAAATTAAAAAGTTCCCAAAAATCAAGGTAACTGATAGGAACCTTTATGAGATGCTTCATAAATTTCCATGCACTATAGGAACAAGCCTCTAATAGACGCCCAGCATCTCATCCCCTTTCTGGCCTTCTAGCCCATTTTCCCCCATAGTTGGTGTCCTAGGGACTTCTGTCTACACAATACAGAAAGTATCGTGTCCGAAAAGAAATTTTAAAAAGCACTGTTTCTTTCTTCACTGTGCAACCCGTCTCAGTGCCTGAAGCTCACGGGGGTAAAGCCAGGCAATGGTTCGGGGTGAGTTTGCTTTCGCATGGGACGGACATTGCTTATTTTATAAGCCAATCTGTAATTTGGCTGAAGGTGACCACTGGGATTCAGGTTAAAAGACACAGTCCTGGGAGTTCCTTAGTCTCACGCCCATATGTCATACCTATCTGCCTACATCAACACGAGTGGTCACCACATGAGTGGTAACGCAGGCAGATATGGCTAGCTCTGTGTCATTTGCCTTAGTCAAGTTGTGTGATTTCTCATCAACAGAATGTTTACATGTCTACAATCTAGTAGGTGATTCTCACTTCTCTTCCCTCCCACCACTGGTAACCAATGTTGTTTTTGGTTTTTTTTGAGTGTCTACCTACCCTTGACTTTTTGGTAAAATGGTACCATGTAATAGTTGCCCTATTTTGATTGGTTTATTCACAAAGCACACAGTATCTCTCAGATTCATGTATGATTTAAGATAGTTGTCAGATACATCAGAATTCTTTATTATATAGTATTCCATTATGTGCATGTACCGTGATTTCTTTATCCATTCATCCACCAATATACACTTAGGTGCTTATCATGTTTTGCTTTTGTGAATAATGCTAAAATAAAGATGGGTGAGCATATGCCTATTCATTTCCCTGCTCTTAGTTCTCTAAAATATAGACCTAGGATTGGATTGCTGGATGATAAGCTACTTCTACTTCTAGCTTTTTAAATAAACACCATCTTGTTTCCCATAAGTGGTTTTAACATTTACAATCCCACTAATGTATAAGCATATGAGTTTCAATTTCTCCATGATCTCAACAGTATTTGCTGTTTCCCCCACCCCCTTTAAAAAAAATCAGTGCCATGTTTGTTTGGGTGAAATGGCAATCATTGTTTTGGTTGTTGTTGATTTTCTTTTTGGTCTCTCCTAAATGGCTAATGATTACAAGTATCTCTTCACGTGTTTGACAGCCATCTGACTGCGTCTGCAATGAAGTGTCTAGTCATGTACTTTGATCATTTTTGTCCTTTTACTGTAAAGGTATTATATTTTTCTATATATTTTAGAGACTAAAGCTGTTAGATGTGTTGTTAATAAAAATTCTTTCCCAATGCATAGATTCTTTTTGATGTTGGTAAAATATTTGGATGGATATAAATATTAAAATTTTAGGAGGACCCAATTTGTCTTTTATTGCTCATGCATTTGTAGTTGTGTGTGATAGTATATATACTCCAGAGATTAGTGCTCTCTAGTTTTGTCCTGATGTCATTTTCCAGAAACTTCATCATTTTAGTTTTAACGTCTATGTCTTGGCTTCCATTTGACTTGCTTTGGTGAACAGTGTGAAGCATGAATCTTGTTCCATTTGTCAGCAAATAGATCTTCTGCTATACCAGCATCATTTGCTAAAGGCACTGTTTCTTCCCCTATTGAATGGGCTTCAACTGAAAAGTACTAGCAAATAAGCAAAGCCAAAACTAAGAACTGAGGGGAGATATTCATATTTTCTAAAACTGTGCCAACTTGATTTATAATATATTTGTAACCATATATAAGTTTTAAAAAGATAAGTAAAAGTTGTCTAAAATGATTCAAGAAAATTAGCCCCTCTAAATATAAAACATAGTAGAAAAAAACTGTCTTTACAATATGTTGTGAAAACTGATAGACCAGATGAATCTATCAAATATATCACACATGCACATGCATACACTCACCTCCCTTCTAGGTAACAAAACCATCTAGAGTAGTCTCATACAATAAGTCACGGTCTGGGGGGGAAGAAAAGCACCTAATACTTTTAAACTTAATGATGACAGCTGAATCTCTTATTCGGAAGGGATCCACAACCAAACTATGCTAACAGAGAAATCATTTATAAAGTGGGGGGCAGTGCTCTTTAGCAATCACACCCACTCATCACTCTATCATTGAACAGATTCCCAGTCCTAGAGACGCTATTGAGCTGGCCCTCTGGGGCCTGAGGCTGCAGACCTTTATAGAGACAGAAAGCCCCCTCTTTCTCCCAGAGCAGCTTGTAGGTTCCAAAGGCTGACGTTGTGATTAGCAGTCCAACGCCTTATCTACTGTGCCACTCGGGCTCCTCCGATGTACAGTTACAGGTGACTTGGAGGAGCCGTGTGGTGTAGTGGCCACAGGTTGGCCTGTAAGCTGCATGGTCGGCAGTTCAAAACCTGTAGCAGCTCGGTGGGAGAAAAACGGGGCTTTCCACTCCTGGGAACCGTTTCAGTCTTGGAGTCACTATGAGTCAACATGGACTTCATGGCCACAAGTTTGGTTTGTTTTTTTGTAGACTCTGAAGGAAAATAACTATAACTCACTAGAGAGAATGATATAGAATTAGCATACATGGGCCTGGAGACTATTTCCACACGTTTGTCATAATAATATCGAGTCCAAGTCCTAAATAAAAAAAAGATGAAAAATAATCATAAGGTGGCATGAACTAAAGTAGGTTGATTCAGGTCATGCCTCCTTAAAGGAAGTTTGGGTTCCCATTTTCTTCTCCCAAACTCAAAACCAGCTATTTAATTGACATTTCCATTTGCATATCATACACATTTCAAATATACAAGGAAACCTTGATTCATATTGCCCACATTTTATTTTTTTAATATGTTTATCATTTTATTGGGAACTCTTACACATATTATAAGAATCCATAATTCAATTAAAATAAATATAATTGTACAATTGCTGCCACCATCATTTTCAAAACATTTTCTTTTTTCTTGAATTCTTTGATATAAGCTCCCCTTTATCCCTTCTCTCTGCACCCTGACCCCCCCAGGACAACCCTTATTGTTATATACTATATATATATATATATATATATATACAGATAGATAGATAGTTTGCCATTTCTTACATCAGCCAGTGTATCCATTGACCTACAATCTGTTATCTGTTCTCAAGTAGGAGTGGGGGTATACAATCATCATTGCTTCTCCACCCCCTCTCTTCCTTTACCCTCAGAGAATGATTGCTCCCATTACTATTTCTGAAGGGTTTACCTATCTTGGATTTCATACATCCAACAGTCGGTCTTAATTATATAAATGAAGTAACACCGGTCTAAAACAATATTAATGTGGTAAAACGAAGGCCTTAATAGTAAGAGGAGGAAATATTAAAGAACTAGAGGATAGGTATGTGTTTCATCGGTGCTATGTTGCATGCTGGATATGTCATCCCTACTATGTGGCCCTTCTGAGAGGATCTGTCCAATTATCTTACAGGTAGGTTTTAGATCTCCACTTTGTTTATGCCCCTTCACGTCAATTTGATTGCTTGTTTTTAAACTTTTGATACTTATTCCTGTCCACACTTCATGATCACACAGGCTGGTGTGCTTCTTCCATGTGGGCTTTGTTGCTTCCCTGCCAAAAGGCCACTTCTTTAACTTCCTGTCTTTAAGACCACAGACGCTGTATCTTTTATTATCTGGGCACGGTCAGCTTTCTTTCTTTTTTCTTTTTATGAATCATTTTATTGGGGGCTCCTACAACTCTTACCACAATCCATACATACATCAATTATATAAGGTATTTGTATATTCGTTGCCCCATCATTCTCAAAACATTTGTTCTCTACGTAAGCCCCTGGCATCAGCTCATTTTCCCGCCTCCCTTTCTGCTGCTCCCTCTCTCATGAACCCTTGATAATCTATAAATTATTATTTTGTCAAACCTTACACTGTCCGACGTCTCCCTTCACCCACTTTTCTGTGGTCCGTCCCCCAGAGAGGAGGTTATATGTAGATCCTTGTAATCAATTCCCCTTCTCTACCCCACCCTCCTTCCACCTTCCCAGTATCGCCACTCTCACCACTGGTGCTGAAGGGATCATCCATCCTGGATTCCCTGGGCTTCCAGTTGCTATCTGTACCAATGTACATCCTCTGGTCTAGCCTCATCTGTAAGGTAGTATTGGGATCATGATAGTGGGTGGGGAGGAGCATTTAAGAACTAGAAGAAAGCTGTAAGTTTCATCATTGCTACACTGCACCCTGACTGACTCGTCTCCTCCCTGCAGCCCTTCTGTAAGGGGATGTCCAGTTGCCTACAGATGGACTTTGGGCCCCACTCCGCACTTCCCCTCATTCACAATGATATGATGTTTTCTTTGATGCCTGATACCTCATCCCTTCGACACCTCATGGTCACACATGCTGGTGTGCTTCTTCCATGTGGGCTTTGTTGTTTCTGAGCTAGATGGCCGCTTATTTACCTTCAAGTCTTTAAGACCCCAGATGCCATATCTTTTGATAGCCGGGCACCATCAACTTTCTTTACATTTGCTTATGTACCCATTTGTCTTCAGCAATCATGCTGGGAAGATGAGTATCATACATTGCCATGTTGTTATAGAAAACTGTTCTTGTATTGGATTAAGATTTAAGTAGAAGTCCATCTGCTTCCTTACTGTATTTACATACATACATACAAACATATATACATACACATAGACAAATATATCTATCTTTATAGATTAATATATTTGTATACATATCTATATTTATACTTCAATATAGAATTTTTTAACTTTCTTATTCTTTCCTCCAGCCCCATTATCATGCTTACCCATCGGTGACCTCTAAGTAATTCCTATTGTACACATTGCAATTGATCAAGCATGACCAAGAACACTACACCCTCCTCACTGTCCATTTTGGATCCCTTGCTGTCCCCTGTCCCTGTCATTATTAGCTCACTGCTTCTTCCCTCCCCATCCCCTACCTCTTCCTCTCTCACGCCCACCCCCAGAACCTGGGTCCCCTTGCTGTCTCCTTGGGATTGCTTACCCTGCCTCTCTTACATAGATAGAAACCAAAAGAAAAAAAGAGAGCGAGGCCATACATAGAATTCCAAGTCTAACTGTTGTCCTCACTCAGAGTAGATGAGTATCCCTCTGCTAAAGAGCAAGCAGGCTCTGTTATAATCCATCGGTCCAATTCCCTTTCCTTTCATGGATCCATGACCCAGGATCCATTTACCTAATAGCACTTATACCCTTTTAGTCCTCAGTGTTTGTGGCTGAGGGACGCACCTTCTACACGACTCTATTGTTCTTCCTGCAATCAAGGATGGAGGGGGTCTGGTGCCCCATCGCCACTCCATTACACCTTTAGACCTTCAGTGGCCCGCTTCCTTTTTCAAACAAGTTCTTTCCTAGCCGCTCTTGCTAACCCCAGGAAGTCGTCCTTCATTCCCCCCAGAACCAAAACCCATAAAGCCTGTCTCTACCTACCCAGGTTCAACCCACCTAGAAGTTCTGAAAATTCTATCAAAATAAATTGTATATTTTAAATCCATCTACTCCTCCTTTTTTCACCACTACCAATCATACATAAAACATTATCTCATGCCTCCAGATCATGTAAGCATTGTTATAGATATGTTAGTGGGAACTCTGCCTTAACTCTTGTTCTCCACATAACAATCTGATAAAAGTAAAATTTTAAAATAAAATTCTAAGTCTCCCACTCCACTACATAAAACGCTCTGCTACCTTTCCAACTTATTTACCAGTGTATGAGAATTTAAATTATCTGATTACTGCCTTCCTTACAACTTCACTGTTGGGTAAGCTTTGGATTGCTAACCACAACAGGGTTGGTGGTTCAAGCCCATCCGTCTCTTCAAAGGCCATAAGATTTACACCCCGAGAAACTTTGTACACAATTGCTATGATTAGGAATAGACTGCATGGTGTCCAATATGAACCAGCTCACTGGCCTCTTTTCAGTTCCTCCAATAAGCCCAGTTCTGTCTCCATATCAGTCTTCATACATACTTTCCCATGTTGAAAAACATTCTCATCATTGTTCTCCATGTTGAAAAACATTCACATTCCCATTACTCCAAACACTGTTTATATGAAACTTGTTCAAAGAACTATTCCATCACCCCTAAGTAAATATCACCTGATCCATTGCTCTCATGCATAGCAAGTGTTCATTTCCTATACAACACAACACCACAAGTTGTAAGTCTGTATCTCCTGACTTGTTTGTTTTACTTTGGAACCATGTTAATGGTTCACATACTCAAAAACAAACAAGGATTGGAAAACTTAAAATCTGATGCAAATGGTAAAAAATAAGCCCTTCTGTATTTCAAATGAGTAACAAATACAATGAAGGGGGGGGGAGAGAAGTAATCCAAGCAACATTATGGGGAAAAAAAGGATTTTTTTGCAAAAAAAACTATGTAAATTTTTTTTTACAAAACCAGTTTATCACCTTCAAAGTACTCTCCATTATAGTTAATACATTTGTCAAATCTGCGATCACATTTTAGGAAACATTTTTCAAACTCATCTGTTTGGATGAGGGAGAGCACCTCCCTCGTTTTCTTCTTTACCTCTCTTTTGTCTTTAAGTCACCATCATTTCATGTCCCTGTGTATTCACAGAAACAAACAGAAGTCGCATGGAGCGAGGTCAGGTGAGTAAGGTGCATGGGGCAAGAGAGGCATGCTGTATTTTGCCAAAAACTGGTTCACTAAGATGGCTGCGAGAGCAGGTGCATTGTCAAGGTAGTAAAACCAGTCACCCGTCTGCCACACATCAGGCGTTTTTTGTCACATACAAAATCTTTTCAGAACCTCTAAATAGAAAGCTTGATTAACAGTCTGACTTGGTGGAAAAACTCCAAATGCATTACAAGTTGACATTTTCATCCTTTTGGCAAGTTGACAGACATCCAACACAAAGTTTGTCATCAATGGACATTTCACTTTTCTTGAAACAAGAAAAGCACTAATACACTGGAGTTCCCCCCAGTGCTGCCCTTGTAAGCTGTGTTCAACATCACAACACTTTATGTGGCATTGTTCCCGAGCAGAGACCAAAAGGTCACAGCTGCATCCTATTCTCTTAAATCAGCCAACTGCTTTTTTAAAAATCATTTATTGGGGTTCATACAATTCTCATCACAATCCACACATACATCCATTGTATCAAGCACATTTGTACATTTGTTGTCATCATCATTCTCAAAACATGTGCCTTCTACTTGAGCCCTTAATATCAGCTGCTCACTTTTCCCCTCCCTTATGAACCCTTCATAGTTCATAAATTATTATTATTGTGTCATATGCTGGACTGTCTGATGTCTCTCCCCGCCCTCTTCTCTGCTGTCCATCCCCCAGGGAGGAGGCTATCGATTCTTGTAGTCGGTTACCCCTTTATCCCCCCACATTTCCTCCACTCTCCAGGCATCACCACTCACCACTGGTCCTGAAGGGATCACCTGGCCTGGATTCCCTGTGTTTCCAGTTGCTATCTGTACCAATGTACATCCTCTGGTCTAGCCAGATTTGTAAGGTAGAATTGGGATCATGATAGTGGGCAGGAGGAAGCATTTAAGAACTAGAGGAAAGTTATATGTTTCATCGTTGCTACCTGCACCCTGACTGGCTCACCTCCTCCCCACAACCCTTCAGTAAGGGGTATCCAGTTGCCTACAGATGGGCTTTGAGTCTCCACTATGCATTCACCCTCATTTACAGTGATATGATTTTTTGTTCTTTGCTGCCTGATACCTCATCCCTTTGACACCTCATGGTCACACATGCTGGTGTGCTTCTTCCATGTGGGCTTTGTTGTTTCTGAGCTAGATGGCCGCTTATTTATCTTCAAGCCTTTAAGACCCCAGACACTATATCTTTTGATAGCTGGGCACCATCAGCTTTCTTCGTCACATTTGCTTATGCACATATTTATCTTCAGCAATCATGCCGGATAGGTGTGCATCATGGAATACTAATTTAATAGAACAAAGTGTTCTTGCATTGAGTAAGTACTTGAGTGGAGGCCCAATGTTCATCTGCTGCCTTAATACTTAACATATCAATATATTTCTCCAGCATCCTATATGTTATTTATATATGTATATGCCTATACTTAGACCCCCATAAATTCCCTTTGTCTCCTAGTGCTTTCCTCTCCTTTTACTTTCCTCTTATCCCACTATCATGCTCAGCCTTCATTTGGGTTTCAGCAAGTTCTCTCGGTTACATTGCCCTTACCAGGTCTCTCACACCCTTTTTGCCACTAATTTTGGAATACTTGTTGCTCCTTTGTCCCTGGATTGGTCAACACCACCTCCTTACCCCCGCCACCTCCTCTCTCATGCCCCCCCCAGAACCATCAGTCCTGTTGTTTTCTCCTCCAGACTGTTCATCCAGCCTATCTTATCTAGATAGATCTGCAGAGATAGTAATATGCACTCAAAAACAAGGCATAGCAAGCAAAGCGACAAAAGAGAACACGATGACAACAAAAAAAGAAAACCCGGAGAAGAATAAATTAATTTTTTAGAGAAAAAAATTTTAATTTTAAAAAAGAAAGAAAAACCTGTAAATAGATCAAGGTCTGATTTTTCACCTCTAAGCGTGTCCTCCAGTCAAGTCCGATGGGGTGCCATGCTCTGGCCCCAGGGTCTATCCTTTGCACTCCCTCAGAAGCTCCCTGCATGCTATTCTCTTAAAGCAGCCATCACAAAAAATCGAGGTTCGAGCAACTGCTTTTACAAAAAAAATTCAGTGTGTCTAGCGAGAACCTTATCAGGTAACACCATTGGGTTCACTAACTCAGAGCGAGTTGCTCAATGCTCACCTACTGGGAAAAATTCATACTACAAAAGCTCCTATCCACCTAGCACAACTCTGGTTTATTTGGGGTAAAACACCCCCTCCCCTCCAGGTATATTCTGTAATGAGGTACATGGTAGCCCCAAAAGATACCAGTAATGTGATTTTGTTTCGGGAAAAAAATTATTCAGAGATGGAATTAAGTTAAGAATCTCAGAGTGAGCTCATCCTGCATTATCAAGTGTGGTTTAAATCCAATGTCATGTATTCTTAGAAGAAACAAAAATGGAAACCAAAGAGATGGCTATGTGAAGAAAAGAGGCAGAGAGCAAAGCCACGTCACCACAAGGCAACAAATGCCTTGAGGTTCAGGCTGAGAAGCTGGAGGACTTTCCCAAGAAATTTCTGAGAGAAAGCATAAATTCCAGAACTTTGAGAGAATAAATTTGTTTTAAGCCTCCATGTTTGTGGTAATTTGTTACACACAGCAGCTCATGAAAACTAATAGACAACTATAGTCTAAAAACCACACCGCCACTTGTCAGTTTGTCATACTGTGGTGGGTGCATGTTGCTGTGATGCTGGAAGCTGTACCACCAGTGTTTCCAATATCAGTGCAGTCACCCGCAGCGAACACGTTTTAAAGGAGCTTCTAGATGAAGACTGGGAAGAAGGAAGACGAGGTCCACTTCTAAGGGATTACCCACTGAAAATCTTACAAACACATGCAGAACACTGCTTGGTATAATGCCAGAGGAGCCCCTCAAGTTCAAAGGTGCTCAAAATACGACTGGGTAAGGGCTGCCTCCTCAAATTAGAGTTGATTTTAATTACATGGATGGAGCAAAGCTTTGGAAGTCTTCATTTGCTGCTGGGGCACAACTCCAAACAAGAAAAAACAGCTGCTAACATCCATTAATTATCAGAAGATGGAATGTACAAAACAGAAATCTAGGAAAACTGGAAGTGATGGAGACATATTAAAAGTGTAAGGCCAGGCTGTGAGGTACGTACAGCACATTACTAACAGTAATATGAACTACTGACTAAACTACGACTTCTTTAGTGCATTATACAGAACAGAAAGAAGAAAGCTGAGGGCCAGCTGGGAAAACATCTAAGGAGTTCAAGTGACAGATGACAGTGACTTCAAGTGGAGACTAACAGTGGGGTTGAGAAGTGAGTAGACTTGGAATCTATTTTAAAAACAGACACAATAGGATTCACTAAGGGAGTGGATCTAGGTTGTAATCACAGAAGAGGCCAAGGTTTTTAAACCAAGCAATTGTAGAACAGGGTAACTATAGCAAAGTTCCTCATTCTTTCTAAATACGGAGATCATGAACCACTTTGTGTTTAGGAAATTCCTCAAGAGATGAGTCTGGATCAGAGACAGAATGACCACCTTTCACCATAGAAGTGGAAATGTTAAATGCTAACATTCCCAGTCTCCCTTCCATTCACGACATGGGAGTGCAATCTAGCTCTAGACATCACATGCACTTGAACTCTGATTCAAAGGCATTGAAGTACTCTCTATCCTTAGGGGCAGCAGTTCTGAAGCACCTGAAAGACAGAGTTCCCTGCTCTAAAAGAACCTCCAGGGTTTGGCAGTGACATCAACATTTCATCACCAAACAAGGTCTACAAAATGACTAGGGAGAATAAGGAATAGGATTGCCTAACTCAGATGGATCTTGGATCAAAGCAGAGAATACCAGAAAGATGCTTACTTGTATTTTATTAACAATGCCAAGACATTTGACTGTGTGAACCATAATAAACTATGGATAAGCTGGAGAAGATTGGGAATTCCAGGACACTTCATTGTGCTCATGAGGAACTTGTACATGGATCAAAAGGCAATTGTGCAGACGAAAGGAGGCATATTGCATAGTTTAAAATCAGGAAAGATGGGTGTCAGGGTTTTATCCCCTCACCATTCCTGTTCAATCTGTATGCTGAGTAAATAATCAGAAAGGCTGGATTATATGAGAAAGAATGTGAGTGTCAGGATTGGAGGAAGGCTTATTAACAACCTGAGATATGCAGATGACACAACCAGTAATATGATAAATAGAGAAAAGGTTGAAGTTGTCAAGGATTTTGTCTTACTTGGATCCACAATAAATGCTCATGGAAGCTGCAGTCAAGAGATCAAAAGACGTATCATGTTTGGTAAATCTGCTGCATACGTCCTCTTTATAGAGTACTAAAAAGAAATGATGTAACTTTAAGGACTAAGGTGTGCCTGATCCAAGCCATGATATTCTCTATTGCATCATATGTATGTGAAAGTTGAACATGGAATAAGGAAGACCGTAGAATAATCGACAGATTTGAATTGTGGTGCTGGAGAATATTGAAAGTACCATGGACTGCTAAAAGGACAAATCAATCTGTCTTGGAAGAAGTACGGTCAGAGTGCTCCTTAGAGGCAAGAATGGGAAGACTTCATCTTACATACTTTGGACATATTGTCAGGAGAGACCAGTGGCTGGAGAAGGGCATCGTGCTTGGTGAAGTGAAGGAAGGCCCTCAAGAAGGTAGATGGACACCGTGGCCACATCACTGGCCTCAGGCATAGGACCGACTGTAAGGACGGCATAGGACTTTGCAGTGTTTCATTCCATTGTGCATAGGGGCGCTTTGTGCAGCAGCTGACTTGATGGCAACTAACAGCGTTCTTTGCTCCAGCAGTTTCATCTTGGGTGGCCCTCAAAGGCTTTAAGACTCTAGTCGCTACTCACTAAAGTGGGTTGTACAACATTGTCTTTGAGGGCTAGGTTATGCTAACTGACCTAGCTGTCCCTCAAGAGTATGGTCTTGAGGCTTCAGGGCCAATGACTCATTCATTCTCTGGTGATGTCAAAGAAGTCTTTATAACTTTTCTCTACTACGTAAGTTTCCAAACATATTTTGTCTTTTCAGAAAAAAATTACTCAGTGTCCCCCTGGCAGTAAAAAACTTCTGTATTAAATGTGCTTGACACAACAGGATTGTGATAAAGTTGTATGAGCCCCCAATAAAACGATTTAAAAAGAAAACAACACTTTTGTACTATAACCCATAATCTAGATTAGTGTAAGTATCTGCTTTTGCAGCATCTCCCCATCCAGACATTTCAAGCACACTGCAACCCCCCCCAACCCCCACCCAAAGGGGAAGTATTACCCACTGTGAGATACACTGCTCTACTATGCTCAGGAAAATATTTGCAGCATACTTATGTAGACATATCCTCTGTCAAACTTAATATTCATGTGTCAAGTCCCATTCTCTTTTCCACATCTGTTCAGCTTTCATTGACCTGTAGATTATTGTTCTTGCAGGACTATATAAAATAGAGCGGAAGAGAGAGAGAAAAGCCGGAAGAAAAGATGGGACCTCAGAACCACAAAGAAAGAAGAGGTGGGGGTGCAGCGAACCCTTTGGACCAGGGGGTCTCAGCATCAAGAACCTCCTAAACCCAGGAAAAGATTGATGCCAAGACACATGGAGATCTTCAAGGAATTCTGGCCCCACAGATAGTGAATACAGACAAGGAGCTTCCTTCCAAGAAAACATGGAAAGAAATCTTCCCTAGAGCCATTGCCCTAAATTCAGACATCTGTTTGTGCAATAACCACATGTGGTATTTCTGTGATAGCAGTGGTAACTAAGACAAAGCAGCTTGAGCATCCCCATTCTGGCACACAGTTCCACACCCTCGGTTCCTCTTCTGTCAAACTCAGCTCCATCTCCACTGGCTTCTTGACCTGCTCCTTTAATCTGACACATCTTCTATCTATGTCCTGGTCAGTTCCCAAGAAGTAATCTCGTTTCTTCCTCTCAGACTCGGGCATCTTACAGATGACTGCTTCCCCTCAGCATCTCACTCCATGCAGTCTATCCTAACGGCAACCCAACAACTCACCCAGCACATGCATGCTCCTCTCAAAGGCAAGCCCCCAAAGAAAACAGGCCTTTTGTGGATTTGAGCTGCAACAGCATCTTGAGACAGAAAGCGTGTTTTTAAGAGGCCTAAAACCAAAAGACTCCTATGACAGAAGGCATGACAAGGCAGTGTGGTCCACCTTAGCTGTTGGAGAACCCAGATTAAGCGCACAAATACTAGGTTAGATTGAAACAAAATCTCAAAGTCTGTGAATGTTGTTTCTTGTTTGTAAAGGCAGGAGCATGACAAAGGCAACGGGAATGTTAAGTGCCCTTGTGTTAAAACAGTGACCAAAATTAGTCATAACAAAAATGAAGTTCAACTAAGGATTCATACATGGAACTAAACAGATGCAGTAGCATGGCTAACATTAGGGAGGAACAATTTAAAGTGACACCTATTACAGAACAGTTAGTGACGAAAACACTCTCATCAAACAAACTTGTTTATCTTTTCACTTTATCTAAACATAGGTCCTCCTGAAGGATTCCCTTCCTTGATTTAATAGCTTTAACTGGAAATATGCTAGGGGAAAGAACTAAGTATTTGTTTCTAATAACATGTTGTGGTTTGCATGGAGAGAGGACATTACTAATCCATGACCAATATTGGTGTCCTCAGCACACACGCACATAGAGGTGTGGTCATCTGTATGTACTAAGCTATCTTGTGGCTTCTTCATTGACTAAACGAAGCCCAAACTTAATGTCATCAAGTCAATTCCAACCCCTGGTGACCCTGCATAGGACAGGGTGGAAATGCCCCTGTAGGTTTCTAAGACTGTAAATATCTGTGGGAGTAGAAAGTCTCATCTTTCTCCCAAGGAGCAGCTGGTGGTTTCAAACTGCTAACCTTGCAATCAGCAGCCCAACATATAACCCATTACGCCACTACACCAGAGCTCCTTCCCCCCTTGACGGCAACTGCAAATTAACTACACTGGTGGCGTGCCCTTAGCGGCCACAGAATTAGTTAGGTTCCACAACCCCCAAAACAGAAGAACTGAGGTTATAATGCTTAACTATCTACCAGAGGAAACCAGATGAAGACATGAAAGGCAGCAAGGAAGAAATTCATTGTGAACTCTGATCTATACGTTGTTTTCTTCACCAGAACCTATCCAGACTCTCAAGAATCGCCAAACCTTCTGAAATGGTAAGCAAAACTTTGTGAGTGCATTTTGCTGGAAAGTACATTTTTCTCACAGATTTAATTCGGGGTTGACAAATTTTACTCTAATGAGCCAGACAGTGCTTTAGGCTTTGCAGGCTGCATGGCTTCTGTTGTCGACTATTCAACTCTGCCACTGTACCATGAAAGCAGCCACCATCAACAGTCAATGAAAGGGCCTGGCTGAATTCCAATAAAATCATTATTTACAGAAGCAGGCTGCAGGCTTGATTTGGCTCATATACCGTATTTTATCTACAACTGTTATAATCCATCAACTCTTACTCACTGCCTTACATGATTCAGGGAGTCTGAAGTCCATGTCCCTAAGCAATTCTATGATCAGAACACCTCAAAGAGCACCCTAAATTCATTCTTCCTTGACTCCAACCCCTCTTCCAACATATTTCAGCAGCCTCAGCTATAAATAATTCTATTATCCCAAATGGTTCCTCTTCTGAAATCACTAAGTTCCAACATTAATTTATTTCAAAGTATGTATCACCTAATATGTTCTAGAATATCAATATACTATTTACTGACCATAAAACACCCTATTTCCAACTCTTTACTTTCAATAAAATTGGACTATTCTCGCATCATAATCCTGAGTGTTGTTTTGCTATTCCTACAATAAGCAACTTTTAATCTCCAACAGCCCTCTCCCCACCCAGCTCAACAACTGTATCCCACTAACACACGCGACTCCTGAATAATCACACACAAATATGAAGGATGAATATCTCTACTAATTTACATTCGTAACCATTAAGATTCCTTTTTTACCATTAAGATTCTAAAACCATCCTAATAATGTGCCTTATAATCATCAATAGCTATGCTATGCCTTTTCTACAATCTTACTGAAGGTCCCAACATCCCCCAACACAAAAGTTGGTAATGACCTTGCCAGTAGACAGTGACCCTTTCAAATTCCTGGGTAAGGCCGACCATCTACAAGCATATCTGTTTTGGAGTCCATCTTTAGTCCTTCCATTCCCAGTGGGAATCCTGGGGACCAAGTGCAGATATATTAAGGATTTAGGGACCAAGTTTCTCATTGTTGAAGAAAGGGATAAAATATGGAATGTGGAAAGGCTAAGAAGTGAGATTGAAATTGGCTGTCTCAATATGCGCTTATTGTTTTTAGGCGCAAGGAAGGGGGAGTATTCGCTTCATCTCCACTCCAGCTTTGTCTTCTGAAAGAACCTAGAAGCAATCACGCCCCAGCAGTAAAGAATTCACAACCTAGATCTTACTTTCTAAATATTTATACCTCACTGAAAGGAGCCACAGATTACTAAATAAATAGGAAATACCCAAGGAGAAGTGCAAGATGAACCTGAAATATTTTGTTGTAACAGAATACAAAATGATTTTTAAAATGTGAACGTGTAACAAAAACAGTGAGACAAAGTTTTAAGGGGTTTCAATTAAGTGAGAACATCATGAAATGAACTTAAATTATGGTACTTTTCAGAGTATATTTTTAGTTAAACATCATTTAAAACACCTATGGAAATTAAAAAAAACACCAAAAATTAATCATTTACCCCTTAGGAAGCAGTGTTTTGCATTGAGAAGATATGAATAATATATTCATCTTCAAGGAATACAGGTAAATTTTTTGAATGACTAGATATCAAAATACTGTTTAAGCCTAAGGAACTTGAGGGGAGGGAATACTAAAATGTCTTATAAAGATTTAGATTTCCTTTATTAAGGTTCACTCATGAGGATTTTTCACTAAAAGGTACACATAGTCTAGACTCCTCGGAAACATGCCTCCCTTACCTCTACGCTGAAACACACACACATACACTTCAGTCATGTCATTAAGAAATCAACCACACCCCAGATTTCAATTGTAATAGTGTCTGGAATCTTAAAAGCTTGCTGTACTCAAACAAGCAGCCATCTAAGTGAGTCGTCAACTAAGTCCACATGGAAGAAGCACACCAGCCTGTGTGATTCAGAAATGACAAATACCAAAATCCAAATATGATGAAGTGAAAAGTAACAGAGCTTAAAACGTGAACACCCAATTTATGGGAGGCTACTGGAGGACAGTGTGGGCCCCAAAACCACCTGCATGGTATCTTTCTACTCAGATCAAGCCTGTGGCCCAGCTGAGGATTCAAACAGCTTTAATATCATAAAGAGATCATTGTAAACCTGATTAAGGTGATGAAACAATGGCATAATATGTTACCTGGTCAACTGACCTCCTTCTTAACCCAACCTGAATTTGCTCTAGGTTTAAATGCTTTTTGCTTGTTTCAAGACAGAGATTCTCTCTGGCTATGTTAATATTGACAGTGGTCTTTTCTCTACCACCTTTTTTGTGTGTTTTGTTTTTGTTTTGTATTATTTCTGCTATGTGTCCCAGTTTATGAAGCACAGAAGGAGTGGTTGCATAGAGACAATGAATGATGTAATAGCTTACCAGGGATGGGACAGGGGAGGGTAATTGAGGACCACCCCATGAACACGGGAGGGGAGAGTGCACTAGAACTGATTTTGATGATGTATATACAACTCTTTAAAAGGACCTTAATTATGGGAGTATATGATGTGTGAGTTTTAAATCAAGAAAACTATTTTTTAAAAGAAAAGAATTAAACTGTACAGAACTGTTTTAGGTTTTTTTAAAGATCATTTTATCGGAGGCTTATACAATTCTTAACACAATCCAAACATACATCCATTGCGTCAAGGGCATTTGTGCATTTGTTACCATCATCATTCTCAAACATTTGCTTTCTACTTGAGCCCTTAATATCAGCTCATTTTCCCCTCCCTCCCCACTTCCCCACACCTCATGAACCCTTCAAATTTCATAAATTATTGTATTGTCATATCTTACACTGTCCGACGTCTCTCTTCACCCACTTTTCTGTTGTCCATCCCCCCAAGGAGAAGACTATATGTACATTCTTGTAATTGGTTTCCCCTTTCTACCCGACCTTCCCTCCACCCTCCATGCATCGTCACTCTCACCACTGGTCCTGAAGGGGTCATCTGTGCTGGATTCCCTGTGTTTCCAGTTGCTATCTGTACCAATGTACATCCTCTGGTCCAGCCAGATTTGTAAGGTATAACTGGGATCATGCTAGTGGGCAGGAGGAAGCATTTAAGAACTAGAGGAAAGTTATATGTTTCATCGTTGCTTAGCCTGAACCCTGACTGGCTCATCTCCTCCCCACAACCCCTCATTAAGGGGTATCCAGTTGCCTACAGATGGGCTCTGAGTCTCCACTATGCATTCACCCTCATTTACAATGATATGATTTTGTGTTCTTTGATGCCTGATACCTCATCCCTTTGACACTTCGTGGTCACACATGCTGGTGTGCTTTTTCCATGTGGGCTTTGTTGCTTCTGAACTAGGTGGCCACTTGTTTATCTTCAAGCCTTTAAGACCCCAGATGTTATATCTTTTGAAAGCCAGGCACCATCAGCTTTCTTCACCTCATTTGCTTATGCACACATTTGTCTTCAGTGATCATATCAGGAAGGTGGACACCCACTGATATGATTTTTTTGTTCTTTTCAAAACTGTTTTATGGTGAAACATGTGGAAAGCAATCCATAGAAAAATCACTTAAAATAGTGAAATGATAAATATTATAAATGAAATTATAAAACTAAGAACTTAAGCATTCACTTACAAATAACTTACTAAAAGGATTTTAAATTAGTACTGATTTACTATTAAGCTTTGTTTTATAAGAATAGTTCTCAACAGGCTACAGAAATTTGATAGATGTATGGGCACTTGTGGTAAGAGCTTGATCTGAATAATCTCAAACAAAGAATGTGTTCAGACGTCAAAGTCTGAGGGAAACAAACTACCTCAGTAGAAGCAATGAAGGAAAACTTTGGTTTAAAATAAATGATGGGAGGATCCAATTGCAGTTCTTTAGTGTACTTTCTGAATGATTTAGAGATGGGCAGTGCCTTGTTCTCCTTGATCTTAAATGTTAATGTGAATGGTCTACTGCTGGGACTGCATCTGTAACATCACCTCATCCCTTCTTATGACCAGTAATACAATTGCAAACTGCTGATTTCTTTGGGGCACTGTCCCCAAAACTTTTCATAAAACGCCATAAATTTCACCATAAACTTGATGTTTGTTATTGGTTCATTATCAGCAGAATTCACATTGCTTTTCAAACTGATGTACTGCCCTTCTTAGTGCTGAAAACTAGATCCTGTTCAGACATGTTGGAAAGCTAATTTGTACAAGTTTATTTTGGTGCAAAACATTTTTGAAATCCATGCATAGTTTTGTTTTTTTGTTTTTTAATGTTTATTTTTCAAGAACTTTTAGAAGACGCTCTTGTATGGAAGCTCAGTGGTACAAGAGTTAGCATCTGGCTGTTACCACGAGGTTGGAGATTAGAATCCACTCAGTGGTTCTACTGGCCAAGGACCTGGCGATTTGCTGCAGAAAAGACTACAACCCAGAAATCCCTAAAAAGCAGTTGGACTTTGTCACATAGGGTCACTAGGAATTGAAATAGTCTTGATAGCACCTAAGAATCCCACACACTGAGGGCTTCAAAAGAAGTTTATGAAAAAGCAGTCATCTAAGTGAGGCTTCCATTTAAGTCCATTTGGAAGAAGGACGCCAGCCTCTATGAGCCAAGGATTGTAAATAATATAATCCAAATTGGAAGGAGGGAATGATATCTGAGCATATATTGTGAATGCCTGGTTTTCATAAGACTATGAACAACACTGGAAGCCCAAAATCTCTTTTCACATCTCCACATGGGTTAATTAAGCCTCCTGTGAATCCCCTCTGACCAGAGTCCAGAGTTATCAATTGCCTAGCTATGGTGTAGCGTACATTCGAAAGTGGATTATCGCAGGTGTAGCTAGGCTAAAATTTAACACCTTATCATTTGATCTCCTTTTGACCCATTTTAAACTTGCTGTAGCTTTTAATATTTTTCTACTTGCTTTTCAATCGAAATTTTTGTTTTTATTATTATTGTTAGTTTTTCTGTTGGTTTGTATTTGTATATTTTTCTGTATATGAAATCCTAGATAGGCAAATCTATAGAGATAATAACAATAGCTGGATTAATGGTTTCTTGGGGGTATGGCAGGAGAGGTTAGGGGGAAACAGGGAGCAAGTAAAAATGAGTTCAAGAAATAAGAAAATGTTCTAAAATGGACTGTGGCAATGACTACAATTTTTTAATCATTGTACAGGGGGCTCGTACAATTTTTATCACACCCACTGTGTCCAGTACATGTGCACATTTGTTGTCATCACCATTCTCAAAACATGTGCCTTCTACTTGAGCCCTGAATATCAGCTGCTCATTTTCGCTCTCCCTCCTCCCTCCCCCCTCCCTCATGAACGCTTCATAATTCATAAATTATTATTTTGTCATATGCTGGACTGTCTGACGTCTCCCCCTACCCTCTTCTCTGCTGTCCATCCCCCAGGGAGGAGGCTATTCATAGATTCTTTTAATCAGTTCCCCCTTTCTACCCCACATTCCCTCTAACCTCCAGGCATCGCCACTCTCACCACTGGTCCTGAAAGAGTCATCTGTCCTGGATTCCCTATGTTTCCAGTTTCTATCTGTACCAGTGTACATCCTCTGGTCAAGCCAGATTTGTAAGGTAGAATTGGGATCATGATAGTGGGCGGGAAGATGCATTTAACAACTAGAGGAGTTATATGTTTCATCGTTGCTACCTGCACCCTGATTGGCTTATTTCCTCCCCACAACCCTTCAATAAGGGGGTGTCTAGTTTAATGGGCTTTGAGTCTCCACTCTGCACTCACCCTCATTTACAATTATATGATTTTTTGTTCTTTGATGCTTGATACCTGATCCCTTCATCAGGTGTGGTCACACAGGCTGGTGTGCTCCTTCCATGTGGGCTTTTTTGCTTCTGAGCTAGATGACCACTTGTTTATCTTCAAGCCTGTAAGACCCCAGCCACTATATCTTTTGATAGCCGGGCACCATCAGCTTTCATGTACAATTCTTCTTTATATGACTTAATTTAATTATATGTGGATTATGTTCGAATGAAACTGTTTTCGTTTTCCAAAAAAAGCTTTTGAAGCTATTATACACACACACACACATATTTGATAACTGTTTTATGCTTACCTTGGTATTTGCCATGTCCACAATATATTGGTCTCCCTTTATACATTCCATTACTTCAAAGCCATCTCTGTCAATCACCTTAGCCTGAGAACTTCCAGATACAACAAGAATCATGTCTCCTGTGTTACTGTACTGTAGTGATTTGATCTGATGACTGATAAAAGAAAAATAGTCTGATGAGTCATTGAACACTGTTTATCCTTCGACTACACTGAGCATTACCAGAATAAGTCTCACAATGACAAATTGTTAATTCTACGAAATTAGGAACACCAATTTCAAATGATTTCCTCAACACCCCCCTACCCCCACCCCCTAGGTTATTCTGGTAATGCTCTCCCTCCCACTCCCCAAATAATCTCAAAATCTCTATTCACCTTAAACCTTCAACCCAACCAATCAATGCCCACTGTTTACAAGTGCTGATTCCTTCTACTCTTTCTCAGAACAAACTGGCAAGAACTGCCTCAAGGTCTTCTCATTAATGCCACAAAACTTAGCTGTATCTCAACAGTACTCTTCCTCGACCTCTTCCATTACAATGTTAGAAGTCAACCTCCTCTTGCCTAAGGCAAATCTTAACTACCTACATTCTGGATTCCATCCCTTCACAAATCCTCAGGAACTTCCATGGACTACACTTATTCTCCCCCTCCCTTTATAGCTGAGGTCTTTGAAAAAAAATTTCAACCCTCCTCAACTCCTATTTTAGTTCAGTACTACAGTGTTCTTAAGGAGCCCTGGTGGCATACTACTCACACATTAGGCTGCTAATCTCAAAGTCAGCAGTTTGAAACCAGCAGCTACCCCCCCATAAGTGGCTTTCTACTACCATAGAATTACAGTCTTAGAAACCCACAGAGGCAGTTCTACCCTGCCCTATAGGGTGTCTCTATGATTAAGTGGCACAATGGCATTTGGTTTGATTTGGTTTCTGGTGACGAGTAGTAGCCTTTCAACCCTCATCATTCCACTAAAGCTGATCTTGCCATCCTGACTGTAGTGAAGACTGTAATGAGCCAGATGTCCACTTTCAGGTCTAGCCAATCCCTCATGACTCCAATCCCCTGTTATACTTAACAATTCTTTATATTACACTCTCTCTTCAAATTACACATGCTATTTCTCTCCTAAGCAGACTCTGACTGGTATACCAAATTGCAAGTGATTAATCAAGAACCTAAAAAAAATTTAAGCTATTTGATCAAAAAATAATTTTATAAGCGATATACACATCGAACAGTTCCTATCTTTGATAATTATACACACACCAAACAGTCCATATCTTTGATAATTATAGTTCAAGTAGCTATGTAAAAACTCTTTAAGGTAAGAATATAATGAACAAGTTGGTTCACAAGTACTCTCATTTTTCTCACTTACCTATGTTTTTATCACTTGGTTTTAGGTGAGAATTCATTTTATATTGTAAAAATGGACACTACAGAAGGGAAGGTAGGGGGAGAAAGAGGAAATCAATCACAAGGATCAACATACAACCCCCTCCCAGGGGGACAAACAACAGAAACGTAGGTGAAGGGCATCAGAAGACAATGTAAGATATGAAAATAATAATCTATAACTTATCAAGGGTTCATGAGGGAGGGAGGATGAGGCAGGGAGGGAGTAAAATGAGGAGCTGATATCAAGGGCTCATGTAGAAAGAAATACTTTGAAAATGATGATGGCAGTATATGTACAAATGTGCTTAACACAATGGATGAATTTATGGATTGTGGTCAGAGATGTAAGAGCACCCAATAAAAGTATTTAATTTTTTTAATTAAATAAATACAGATATTTTGTTTTTTAAAAAAAAAGGTCACTGCCTCCATTTCTCCAGTCATTTGGCCAATCCAATCAATTGTCCTCCTCAGCTTGAAGAGAAGGCAAGCTCTCCGCTATTCCACACTAATGTTCACACTGGGCTTTGAGCAGCATGAAGCAATGTTCAACATTTTCCCACTTTCTCACTGCTTTTCATGTGCTCTCTGAAGTCCACTTTAGCAACATTAAAATGCTATGTTCAGCATCAAGCTCACTGTTCCTGTCCCACTTCACTCTTAATTCTGCTAGCCAGAGTTAAAAGGGCAGGATTAAGAGTCATTAGACATAGTACTAAGGAGAATTAAAGAGCTTGTTCAAGGGGTATAACATCTGCTCCTCAAATTCCTGCCGAAACAACTATGATTCCGATCAAAGAGACAAGAGGGACGGTCAATCTGCGGTAAACTGGAGTCATGAGGAAGTGAATGTTCTCGCAGGGAGTCACTCTGACACCAGAGGAAGGCTTAGTGACATTGCACAATTCCTCCTGTGAAGTTATTCACGGGGCAAGTGGGAGTGTGAGAGTGCAAGTGGAGGGGAGCAGGAAGGTGAAGATGGAGGATCCTTTCAAGTAGTTTTTGCACAGCTAGCAAAACAAGCTGGGACATGCAAGACAGATAAACACAGCTGCTAGGGGCTGTCACTGGGGGCTCAGAAGCTAAGGTATCCTGATGTAGTGAAAAGCACACCGGAATGTGAGTCAGGAGCCCAGGGATCTAAGTCCTCACGCGGCTGCTAACTAGATGAGGGAAGAACAGCCGGGCCTCTGTTCTAAGTGAGCCGTGGAACTCAACGGCAGCACCAGACAGGCGCTCCAGAGACAGAGTGCATATTCTGGCTGCACAATCTCTCTGAATCCTGGTTGCCCCCACTGATAGGGCAGACGAGGGTGATTAGAGAAAGAAGATTTGATTTACATGGTTGGGATGAGGAGTTAAAGTAACACATATAAAGGAACCTAGCATGGGACCTGAAACAAAGAGGAGTTTTTATTGCTCTCCCTGCCTTCCATCCCAAAATCTCTAAAATCACTTGAGGGATATAAAACCTTGATAGCCAAATACAAAGCTATTTCATACTTATTACAAGATAATTCAGTATATCTTTAACTTATGTATCAGTCATTATTGACCAAAATATACAACAGAAATATTATCGGATTTTTCTGCACTATTCCTTCTACCGTAATCACTGGAAATGAAAGGCAATTATGATTATAGAAAAGTTTCGGATTTGCAGGCCATTTTTTTGGTAGTGTTTCCTATCCTATAAGTTTCCTTTATAATGGTCAATGAGACTGTCTTTTCCTTCCAGGCACACAGTATATATTACCTAGTCAAATAACAGTCCAATAAAACAAGACACCAACTGTAGCACCATCAAATGTTCCCATGTGACATCATCAGGAAATACGCACTTAAACAGCAATATGAATCTTCAGGTGCTTTGATATTTTGGCTTTTAAATTTATGAACAGATTTCTAATGCAAAATTAATTGATAATGTATCACCTATTAGTTAAACATATTAAGGGCTTATAAGAGTAGTACTACCCAATTTATAATTGATCATAAAATACTAGAGTTGCAGAAAGTTGCCTTTTTCTTAAATCATTACTTCTAAGAGAAAACATTCCGAGTAGCTTTTATTCCAGAATCACATATAAATTTTACTATTACCAATCTATAACATTTTTATATTAAAATGCACATCATTAATTAGACATATGATAAAACTATGTTACTAAATAAAGTATGGATTAAGAGCTTTATACAATTTCATAGTCAAGTTCTATGCTAAATTAGGATATCAAGTACTGAAAGTAAGAGACTTGGATAATTAAACAATAGGTTTTCATATCTTCTGAGGATTAGTCAGATCCAGACGTGACTTGATCAAGGACAACCAACCAATGAGGATAATTTTAAACAGCTAAATCATTATTTCTATTACCATATATACTTGTGTATAAGCCGAGTTTTCAGCATGTTTTTTAATGCGGTTTTTGTGGTAAAATTGGGTACCTCAGTTAATATTCAGGTCGGCTTATACTTCAGTATGTACAGTACTTATCCCTAATAGTTTCTTTAATAATGATAGTGACATTGGGAATAACATTTAATTGTTAATCCTAGCAGCTCAGCTATAAGGAATCATCATTTAGCAATGAATACAAGAAGGTATTAAAGAAACAAATATACAGAAGATGCTACTATACTGGGGGTTTCTGGAGAAGGACCATTTGGTGCATCTAACCATATTTATCTTCTTCTTTATCAAAAGAAGGATTACAGAAGAGCATTGAAAAATGGTGGATAGGCAGGACCACTATGCAAAAAACTGGCTATTTTGCCAGAATTCACCAAAAGAAGGAAATAGAGGCCAAGTAGGGACGGTAAATGATTTAATGTGGTTCTTCTATCCAAAGTCTGTAACTCTAGGCAAACCAACTTTCCATGACCACATCTGGTATGGTGGTGGTGGGGGGGGGGCGACGGGGACGGGACAGGGGAAAGCTGATAGGATTCACTTGTGATTAACTGTGAACAAGAGTTCCTGCAGTGCCTACTGCTGCATATGAAATTAGTCCCATAGAACAATGAGGAGGAAGAATCTCATTACCAGCAAGAGTCAGGAGTAGGTGAATCCTCTGGACCTAAGATCCCTGCACAGAGACCCTCCTCAAACCAGAAGACATCAGAAGAGTGGCCAGAGCAGGGGGACAGCGTGATGGAATTCCTCAATCCAGGAAGCAAGCACAGCTTAGTGCTTTTGCACAAGGCTGACTGTTGAGGTGGGGTGGCTCTGGGCACTTACCATATATAATCGAGCATAAACCTAGTTTTTCCACTACATTTTTTCATGCAGTTTTTGCGGTAAAATTAGGTGTTTCTTCCACGATGCTCACCTTCCCGACACAATCGCTGAAGACAAATGGGTGCATAAGCAAATGTGGTGAAGAAAGCTGATGGTGACCGACTATCAAAAGAGATAGCACCTGGGGTCTGAAAGGCTTCAAGGTAAACAAGCAGCCATCTAGCTTGAAAGCAACAAAGTCCACATGGAAGAAGCACACCAGCCTGTGTGATCATGAGGTGTCGAAGGGATGAGGTATTAGGCATCAAAGAACAAAAAAATCATAGCATTGTGAATGAGGAATGAGGAGTGGGGACCCAAAGCCCATCTGTTGGCAACTTGACATTCCCTTACGGAAGGGTTACAGAGAGGAGAGGAGCCAGTCAGGGTGCAATGTAGCAATGATGAAACATACAACTTTCCTCTAGTTCCTAAATGCTTCCTCACACACACACACACCCCGCCCCCACTATCAAGATCCCAATTCTACCTTACAAATCTGGCTAGACAGAGGATGTACACTGGTACAGATAGGAACTGGAAACACAGGGAATCCAGGATGGATGATCCCTTCAGGACCAGTGGTGAGAATGGCAATACTGGAGGGTGGAGGGTGGGTGGGGTAGAAAGGGGGAACCAATTACAGGGATCTACATATAACCTCCTCCCTGAGGTACAGACAACAGAAAAGTGGGTGAAGGGAGACGTCAGACAGTGTAAGATATGACAAAATAATAATTTATAAATTATCAAGGGTTCATGAGGGAGGGGGATCAGGAAAGAAGTGGGGAAAAATGAGGAGCTGATGCCAGGGGCTTACGTGGAGAGCAAATGTTTTGAGAATGATGAGGGTAATGAACATACAAATACACTTTATAATACAATTGATGTATGTACGGATTGTGATAAGAGTTGTATAAGCCCCCAATAAAACGATCAGTAATTGGAGTTGTGCTTGCTGACTCAAAGAATTAGAGCTGAGTGTCTGTAGGCTGAGGCACAGTGGAGTAGTATGCCACTCTGGGCATTCATTAGCAGACTCGACAGAACTTTGTAACATGTACTGATAAATAACACTGGCACTGCATCCTGTTAACTTTCTTAATAAACTCCTTTAATCATGAACAGTATGTAAGAACCAATAGTACTAAAGGAAGATGTTCACACTGAAATAAAAGCATTAGCTGAAAACAAGCCTCCAGGATTTGATGGAATGCCAACTGAAATGTTTTAACAAGCTACTGAAGCACTGGAAGCACGTATTCATCTATGCCAGAAAATTTGGAAAGACATCCATTTAGCCTCCTGCCTGGAAGAGGTCCATACTCGTACCCATTCCAAAGAAAGGTGACACAAAAGAATGCTCAAACAATAGAAGAATATTATTGACATCAAATGCAAATACAATTTTGCTGAAGATCATCCAGCAATGGTTGCAGCAGTACATTGACCAGAGCTGCCAGAAGAATAAGATGGATTCAGAAAAGGACATGGAACAAGGGAGATCAATGCTGAGGTCAAATGGATCTTGGCTCAAAGGAGAGAATGCCAGAAAGATGTTTACGTGTGTTCCATGGACTATGCCAAGGCATTGGACTGCGTGGATTATAACAAACTATGGCTAACCCTGAGAAGAATGGGAGTTTCAGAAAAATGCATTATATTCATGAGGAATGTGTACATGGATCAAGAGGCAGTTATGAGAATAGAACAAGGGAATACTGGTTTTAAAAAAGGAAAGGTATGTGTCAGGGTTGTATCTTCTTATCTTATCTAATCTGTATGCCGAGTAAATCAGAGAAGCTGGATTATACGAAGACGAATTGAAGGAAGGCTTATTAACAACCTGAGATATACAGTTAACACAACTTTGCTTCCTGAAACTGAGGAGGTCATGAAGCACTTGCTGATGAAAATCAATCAAGGATTACAGCCTTTAGTGTAGATTACAACTCAAAATAAGACCAAAATCTTCACAACAACACGATAATGGAGAAGAGGTTGCAGTTGTCAAGGATTTTGTCTAGCTTGGATCCACAATCAACACTCATGGAAACAGCAGTTAAGAGATCAAATGAAACATTCATTGCATTGGGTCAATCTGCTGCACACGACCTCTTTAGAGTATTGAGAGCAAGGGTGCTTTGAGGAGTGGGCCTGACCCAACCACGGCGTTCTCCGTGGCCTCATATGCATGTGAGAGTTGGACTCTATTATATTGAATAAAGACCACAGCAGAAGAGCCGATGGATTTGAATTGTGTAGCTCGAGAAGTGCATGGAAAACACCGTGGACTTCCAAATCACCAACCAAACCACCTTGGGGGAAAGTACGACTGGAGTGCTCCTTACGAGGAAATGGCAAGACTTCATCTTTCAGACTTTGGATATACTGTTGAGACCAGTTCTTGGAGAAGATATCATACTCAGTAAAGAGGAGGGGCAGCAAAAAGAGGAAGGCCCTCATAGAGCCAGGCTGAGGCACAGGAACACTTGTGAGGACCATGCCGGACCATGCAGTGTTTCATTCTGTTGTGCAAAGGCTTGTGATGGGTCAGAACTGACTTGATGGCACCTAACAACGACAACCATGACTTCTGTCTGAGTTCTCTATAGCCATTGTAGTGGATACTAGAACACAAGGAGGTAAGAGATCATTAAGCTATCTTGGTCAGGTCATAAAGGGTTTTGTGGCCCAGCATTTAGGGTTATTCAAAATGTACTAGGAAAATATTAAAAGAGTTTGGCATGGAGTAGTTGGGGAAATGGTAAGAAGTTTGCTCTAGTACTTTAGGTGAGACGTAAACAAGAAGACTGGTGAGTCAAATGCAAACAGAGAAGTTTTGAAAAGAGTGAAAAGCACGAGGAATCCAGTAACTCCTAGCGGAGTATAAAGTCCCATGTCTCTCCTGAGGAGCGACTAGTGGTTTTGAACTACTGACTTTAAGGTTAGCAACCCAACACTTAACCAAAAATGTGAAGTAACTACAATTTTTCTATATTGCTGACAACAAAGTCCTATTGTACAGCTACTAGGATAAAGCTGAGCAATTTCTTATTTGGCAGTATAAATATTCTAGGTATTTCCCCAAGAAAAACTCAAATATTTGTCCACAGAAAGACACCCCACCACCCTCCCCAGATAGGTGACTTTTTAAAGGAACTCTAGCATGTTGAGTTACAAGCTGGGCTGCTGACTTCACGGTCAGTAGTTCAAAGCATCATCAGCTCATGGACGAAAGATGATGCTTTCTGTTCTCGTACAGATAGTCTCAGACATCCAGAGGGGCAGTTCTAACCTATCCTAGAGGGTAACAATCCAGTGGAATCAATTCTACAGCCATGATGTATTTGGCTTTAAGTGACAGTTTTTAATGTTCATTAAAGGAAAGGAGGCACTGAAGTATAATAAAAGGAAATGAGTAAAGGTGGATTGGTTTAAGAGACGCTCACAAATTACAGATCATATTTTAAAAATAAAACTGGATCGTAAAAAAGAAAAAATTAATAGAGGCCAAACGATAAAGAACCTGACCCGGACAAACAGAACTCCTAAAAAGAAAATCAAGCCGGATGGCAAGAACCTAAACAGCCGAGATTTTTCAGGGGTAAAACCCAATGTGTTAACACTAACGAAAACTTAGTGATGGGAACTAATACTTGAGAAACATAAGAGCCCTCAACCTGAGAAAACCTGCTTATTCAGTCCAATACAAGGTATGAGAGAGCGAGCATCTACTCAGTGCCGTATGAAGTGCTGGGCACCATGCCAAGCACATTAGAAACATTATTGCCTTTCATTTCGTCATCATCATAGCTCTAAGAAATGGATGAGGAGACCAAGGTACGGGGATTAAACAGTCTACCTAAGGTCATATGACAAGTGGACCAGTCGAGACAGAATTCAAATTCAGGCTAAGATGGTTAAGAATCCACACTCATGTCTATCATATACATTGACCCTGTGATAATATCTAGGCAGGGTCTAGTTTTACATAACCCAGTCTCCTGTGAAAAAGGACAAAGAGAGAAAATGCTTCCAAGGCAGTCTGACGGAGCAATGACATTCCCCCTCCACAGTGAAGCTGACAGCGATGGCACCGCCAACTCAATTAGCAGAGAAGGTGGTCACCCATGGCCAAGGACTAGGGCAGTGATAGTGATGACTCCATTCTGATTTCTAGGAATAGATTTCTTTTTTAAGTTCTAAAACTAGGATTTACTCAGAAAGGTAAAATACTCAAAAGTTGCAGGTTGCTCTCTCTTTTTTTCTCTCTCTCTCCTTTGAACTTTAAACTGTTTAATGAAAGGAAGAAAAAATGTTCAGGGGCAATCAATGTTAATATAAAATGAATGGAAATCTTAAAGTAAAAAACCACTAAAACTGTTACCTTGAGAATGCATTTGTTTATTGATGATTGTCAAGAGCTAAACCAATCAGATAGAAGCCTACAGCCTAATGGCTCACTTTAAGATAGAGCCCAAGACTCAAAATGTTATGTTCTTTATTTTCCCTGGACTGATTAACAGTTTAAGCCAAAGATTTTAGATCTTCCAGTAGGAAAATAACTATTGGTGAGTGGAGTTCAAAAGTTGAAAACAAACAGTAATAATCAGAAGTTGGAAAATGTGGCCTTGCTAATAGGAACACTCATGACTTTGCATAAGAGAACTTTATTCTATTTTACTGTATATACTCAAGTATAAGCTGACCCGGATATCAGCTGAGGCACCTAATTTTACTGCAAAAACTGCATTTAAAATGTGCTGGAAGAAACTCAGGTCATACATGAGTATAATTTTATTCATTGTAAATACACATGGACCGAATAGGAGGGAACGTGCAGGAATCAACAGACGACATCTGTGGAAAAAGACGATGGAGAAGCTCGATATCATTTGTCAGAACAAGGCTGGAACTGTCCAACAGTCCATCCAATGCTCATGTGCAAGGTCAAGTTGAAATTGAAGAAAATTAAAGCTCGTCCAAGAGTGCAAAAATACAACCCCAAGTATATGCTACCTGAACTTAGATATCCTCTTAGGAAGAGATTTGACACACTGAACACTAGTGATCAAAAATTAGACAAGTTGTGGGGCGATATCAAAGACATCATACATGAAGAAAGCAAAATGTCACTTAAAAAGAAAAAAAAAGACCAAAATGGATGTCAGAAGAGAGTCTGAACCATGCTCTTGAATGCAGAATATTTTATGATTCTACTTATATGAAATGTCTAGAAACCACAAAAATAAATTCGTGGTTGCCTAAGGCTGGGCGTAAAATGTGGAGTGACCACAAATTCAAATGAGAGTTATTTTGGGGGTGATCGGAATGTTCTAAAATTATATTGTTGGCATAATACATAATTCTATAAAGTTAGTTCCTTTCTCATTAGGTATGACCATTAAAAGCAGCTATGTCTACACTTCTTTGAGGTCAAGATATTTTAAACACAAAAGTAAATTAATGCAGACATTAGCATCAGGTCAAATCCTTAACAAAGCTTTTTAAAAAACGAATTAATGAAAATAATTCATGAGCCTCCAAAAATATGCCCAGGACCTGGGTTTGGAAAACCAGTGTGAAAAACAAATGTTTTAAAATGTTATTCATAGAGCTGTGCTATTCATAGCAATTCTAATTAGTGTCCATTCACAAAATGCATTAGGATGACTGTCTTTATAACACACAACTAAAAACAAAAGTCTTCAGTTATAAATATTTAGTAGGTTTCTGAATATTTATAATTGCAATAATTTTAAAGCAATATACACCTAATACAAAATACTAGAGTCATTCCACTTTTAAAGGCTGCAGATATCTGGTACAAATGATTAACAAGTGGTTGAAAACCACATTCTGTGGTAATGAAAACTGCAGATAATTCTGAAAGTGAATGTAACTAACACACAGTCACTTAAATCAACACTGACCGTGCAAAAGAGTGTGTCGTGTAAGACAGCAGTTGACTAATCTCTCAGAAATTCAAGCAAAGCACGCTGCTCATAAATCTCAACACTAGTCATTACCTCGCTGATCTGATAGTAAACAGAAGACTAGGGTAACCAAACCAAACCCACTGCCATCAAACCAGGCTCACAACGATCCTATCCCACAGGACAGAACAGAAATGTTCCTTAGGGTTACCAAGACTGTAAGTCTTCACAGGAGCAGACAGTGTTCACTTTCTCCTGAAAAGATTAGGGTAGAAGGTATATAATTTATTTTCCACGACTATAAATTATTTCCACCTATATATCCCACTGAGGTGTTTTCTTGTTTTGCATTTCTCTATCTTACATAAAATATAAGCAATTCCATGGTCTGCAGTTCTAATATACAAGAATTTTACTTACCATGGTTTCAATAATATGAGACTTCCACCACCATGGGTCACAGTTCACATTTCATGCCTATTAACTGAGTAACTGCATAAAGTACAAACGTCGTGGCAACCTCTTCAGTCCAAAAACCACTATGTGAATCACTGATGCGCATCAAGTGGCCAATCACGTCACTTCCTCCTAAACCCGTTGGTGACCACACTGCACAGCTGTTATTCAGTGCATGCCTAGATAGCCGAATGTAGTCATGCTGCCCCTCTCTTCCAATGATAGATCCATTTGCCATTTTACAGAAATAGAAATTCAAAGAAGAGGGACATTTGACAATGTCAAAAGCTCTAAAGGTACATACAGGGCATTCCATTTCTTGCCATCTGATCTTGAGAAAGAGGCAACTCAGCAGCACATGTGAGGTACAAAGATAATCATTTCACCATTTCTTTTCTAACAGTGCAAAAAGGGACCACAACTGAACAGCTGAACAACATAGTGCTTGTCAAAATGTGACCCTTAGACCAGTACCACCAGCATCATCTGTGACCTTGCTAAAAATAAAAGCTCTCAGGCCTCTCCCTATTACTTAGCGAGTCAGAAACGCTAAGGGTGGGAGTTCTACTATGAGTATCTTGAAAAGCCTTCAGATGGTTCTGGTGCCCACTAATGTTCCAAAACTGTAAACTACATTAAGCTATTCAAGTCATGCTATGCCTAACACATACCTAAAAAGAACACCATGGTACAGGTGAAGAACTACTATTAAAAATCTGTAAAGAATAAGGAGAAAAACACACCCACACACATTGTGGAATAATAGCTATCTGATACAGATTTTTGAGGGGACACAATTCAATCCATGGCAATTTGAAACCAGAGACTCAGATACTTGTCACTTCAGCGCTGTTCACAATAGCCAAAAAGTAAAAGAAGCAACCTCAATGTTCATTAATAGAATGAATAAACAAAATGTAGTCTATGCATCCAACAGAATACTATTCCATCAGGAGGAGACATAAAGTCTTGCTAAATGCTGACATAAGGATGGAGCTTAAAGACAATCACCAAAAAAGCGAGCATGCGCTCCCTTACACAAAGACCGGAAGAGGCAGCCACAGCTTATTAGCGCTCACCAAATGCAATAGGGAGGGGAGTACTTGTGGAGTCTTGAGTTTTTGTTTACAGTGATGGGAAAAATTACCTCGATTAAGGGTAAGCTGCATAGCCGATTATTCTAAGTACAGGCAATAAGTAGCACAGTCTCAGTGAATTAGCAAAAGTTGTGCAGTAAATATATTTATAACAAATAGATCTATGATGACAACAAAAAAAGTATAGCTGCTGAGGATGCTATGTACAATCAAGCACCTCGTGGAATTTGACGCCTTGGTTTGGAAGTTCAGGGTCATGATTTCATGGGACATGGACATCCCAGTTAACTGGCTTAACAACATGCTTCTATTCTACCCCCCTGAGTAGTAACTGGGGTCTTAAAAGTTTGCAAGTGGCCATCGAAGGTATGACACTTGATCTCTCCTTGCCTGCATCAACAAAAGGAACAGTCAAGTCAAGAAAGGGAAATGGAATGCGTGACTAACTCCCTCCTTTACTGTGAGACCAGAGGAGCCAGAGGGCATCAGGCCGCTATTCAAAGATGCTACAGACGAATCCTGATCGAGAGGGGAAATCCAGAACAGCATTTCAAATTACCATGGAATCCAAGGTTGTCTGGAGCCAAGGAAGCTAGAAAAACTTTTGAAACTAATACACTTAGGTAATTTCTAAACTTTAAACCAAAAATAGCCCCTCAAGTCTTAAGCCAAACAATAATTTAGCTTTACCTTTAAAGAATATATGTCTTGAGCATTATACCCTTTTAAAATCTATCTATACAGGATCAAATTGGCAATAGCAATTCAAAAGACTACATAGGAACCTCAGAGGCGATGAGTGTTGGTGGATACACTGCAAAGAATGATTTGTGACTCTTCTAGCCAGTTTTCTGTAACTCCCACCCAACAACTTTTTCCTGGTAAGTCTGGGTAAGAGGAAGTGGGTAGGCTTCAGTTTTAAGTGCTTATTCATAGGATTGTGACCGCCATCCTCCCAACCAAACTCACTGCCCTCAAGTCAATGCCAACTCACAGCAACCTTACAGGTCAAGGTAGAACTGCCCTGTGAGTTTCTGAGACTGTAACAGATTACAGGAGTAGAAAGCTTTCTCCCAAGAAGCAGCTGGTGATTTCGAACCGCTGACCTGGATCGCAGTCCAACTTGTAACCACTACACGCCATGAGGTTTGCTCCAAGTGCCATCCTGCTTGGTATAAAATGAGCCATCTCAGAAGCACGAGGGGAGACTCTCACTACCAACAAGAGAGTAGCATCCTTTGAACGCTGATCTCCCTGTGTATGAACCTCCTTATCTAGGGGACAGTGTGACAACACGGCAGCGGCAAGGGAACACCAGCAGCAGCAGCAGTATAATGAGTCAGAGCAGAAAGCAAATCAGTAGACTCCTCAACCCACAAACCAAGTAAACCTGATTGTTTGGGGGCAGGAGGTTGGGCTGGGGAAGAGGGTGCTTCTGGGCACTTAACTGGAGGAGCTGGGAGTTGAGTGTTTTCAAGTTGAGGCTGACAACCAAATGGTATTCAATGTCGGTGCTAGCCCTAAAAATGCTTGTAACGTCGCCCAAGCAGGGCAAAGGTGAGGTCAAGAGACTGATGGGCAGAGAGAGGCCTGAAGGCAGGCATAGCAGAGAAGAAACTGTCCTCACTGAACAACTGTATCCTGAGCATTTTTCATCTCAGTTGTGACCTGTTAACTCCCCTCGTACACCTAGTAATCATGTTCATTTGCCTGTGAGCTCTGTGTGACCACCGCAATGAATTAAAGAACTCAGCTGAAAAAGAAGAGTGTTGTGGGAGTGTGGTATCAGAAGACAGTACCAAGGGGGTAGTGGGTGGAGGGTGGAGGCATATCCAGTCTTTGTCTATGGCAACGGGCCTTTGGAGACAGAGGTCAGACATGGCCACCGTGCCATTTCTTTTTCCTTACTGGGTGAAGAGAGAATTCAGAAAGGCATCGTAAGGATGGTGGCACAATTTGCAGAATGTAACTGATGTCAGTGAACTGGACATGTGTCAAACTTGCAGAATGTCTGGCTCTATATATTTTCTATAACAACAAAAAGTGATTTAAATGTATTTGGGGGAATCAATTGGGAAAATATGAATGAGTTATTATTAAATATTAAAGAATTCTTAAGTAACTATTAGATGTAATTATGAGACTATGCTTATATAGGAAAACATCCATATATTTTAAAGATATATACTAAAGTTTTAAGAGATAAGTTTTAAGTTATCTCTTTATAATTCAATTTCAAATATTTCAACAAATTAGAGCAAATTCAGCAGACTAGTCCTAACTATTAAATATATGTAAAGAATAAGTAGTTATCATTATGCTAATCTGCTTACTTTCCTCTACTTAAAATTTTTCCCAATAATAGTGAATTACACATAAAGAAACAGAGGCAGAGCAAATTAGACACTGGGTCCCAAAAAGGGATTTTCATCAAAAGTACAGTCACATTATTTAGAGATGACAGACCAAAGTTAAACTAGTCTTCATGATTTAAGCTAATAATTCTTGTCATAGACTAGCTTGCAGGACTAAAGCTTGCATTAATTTTATATGAATTGCTGAGAATTGTTTCTTAAAAAAAAAAAGAATTGTTTCTTCCCATCTACCCTGTTAGCTCTCTATTATGCCTACCCCACATCCGCTGAGTCCAATCTAACTCATAGTGAATCTATAGACAGAGTAGAACTGTTACTTTTGGGTTTTCAAGGCTGTAAATCTTTAAGGGAACAGAAAATCGCATCTTTCTCTCAAGGCACACCTAGTGAATTTGAACTGCTGACCTTGCTGCTAATAGCCAGGACTACTTCATTACACCAACAGGGCTCCATATTGTGTGGAGAATATGACAACATAATGACAAAGGGGGAGGAGGGCAGTTTATGTGAGAAAACAGGAATTATTATGACATATTTTAAGCAAATTTTTAAGAGCTCACTATACTGAATCAGGACATGTTAATATTTGAAATCGCAAGACTATTTTATTTCGTTATCACTAAAGACATTAATCTTTAAAAACACTTATCCTAACTGATCAGAAGTCTGCTATATTATTTAGAGAATATTCAAATTTTTACTGACGATGGCTTATAAATTATAATCAAATTTATAAATTATTAGGCTATTTTGCTAGGTAACTGGAGCTGCTGGAAACTTGAATTCTTAGACCCAGTTCTAATCCAATGTAGACATTACCAGAACATCTACACACAAACAAGTAAAAAGAATCCTATGGTCTGTCCTCTATGCTTGAGAAACACTGCAGCCTTCTAGGAGCTCCTTCCACCAAGTGTATACAAGGATTACTGGAAATAAACTAGCATCCAGAGACAGGAACTTCCCCCACCTAGCTTCACAGGTCAACAAGGAGTTTAGATAAAATATCATCCCTAAAAAAAATTTTTTTAAATAAAAAATATCATCCCTAAGGGCTCAGGATAAAAACATAACTATGTATACCCCATTCACACAGGAATCACTGTTGCTACGTAATTTCACCTAATGTGCACATATTGAATACCTTTAAATGCCACCCAGGAGTAGCCACTTCTAACATACATTATACAAATTAATAAGATACTTGTTTGAGGGGTAAAAATGCATTTTTATACCCAATATACTAAAGGAGTACATATGAAAGGAGATAAGAGGTTGAGGTTGCAGGTGATTATTGGCATATTACATGAAGGGGCAACCCCCCAAAAAGTGGATTTTCTTTTTTTTAAGCAATGTATTTAAATTTTTTCACAAAACAACCTTACCACCTTCAAAGTACTCTTCATTGCAATTAATCCATTTGTCAAATCTGCAATTCCATTCTTGGAAACATTTTTCAAACTCATCCGTTTGGATGGCTGAAAGTACTTCCCTCCTTTCTTCTTCAACTCTCCTCCTCATTAAATCACGGTCCTTTCATATCCCTCTTCATTTGCAGAAACAAAAAGAAGTCCCACAGACTGAGGTCATGTGAATAAGGAGTATGGGGAAAGAGAGCACACTGGGCTTTTTTTTTTTTTGCTTGTTTGTTTGTTTTTGCCAAAAACTGGAACACTGAGAGGGCTACATGAGCATGTGCATTACCATGGTGGCAAAACCAGTGCCCCATCTGTCACAAATCAGGCCTTTTTCTGTCACACACTGTTATGCTATCTTTTCAGAACCACTAAATCAACAATTCTCAATCTTTGGGTCCTGATCCTTTTGGGGTTCTAATGACCCTTTCACAGGGGTCACCAGATTCATAACAGTAGCAAAATTACAGTTATGAAGTAGCAACAAAAATAATTTATGGGTGGTGGGGGGGGTCACCACAACATGAGGAAATGTATTAAAGGGTCACGGCATTAAGAAGGTTCAGAGCCACTGCTCTAAATAGAAAGCTTGATTAACAGTCTGACCTGGTGGAACAAACTCCAAATACACTATGAGTGGGCATTTTGATCCATTTGGGAAATTGATGGACGTCAAAAACAAGGTTTATCACCAATTGGCATTTCACCATTTTTGAAACTAGAAAACAACTCACATACTTGAGTATTTCCCATAGTGCTGTCCTTGGAAACTCTGTTCAACATCACAAAGTTTCTGTGACAAGAAACAAAAATTCACAGTCCCACGCTGTGCTCTTAAATTAGCCATGACAAAAAACAAAGTTCGAGCAAAACACCAAAAAATTCACTGCAATTAGAGAGAACTTTCCCAGGTGATGGCACTGGGTATACTAACTCAGAGAGAGCTGTTCCTTTCCATTTTGGGGGGGCTATCCCCTCCTATATCATTCATGCAACATTTACTGGAGTATTTTTCAAACAAACTATGCAAGGCAACCTAATTTTGACTCTGAGGATGGTGCAGGCCAGGGTAGTGTTTTGCTCTGGTGTATGAAAGCTCACTATAAATTGGATCCAACACTAGCAACAGCAAGGCAATAATTTTTCAACAGATATATTTAAAAGAACAACAAAGATAGAAATTGCTTTTTATAACAAAGGTCAATGAAACTAAAGGAAAGAAATTTAAGGTTCATTTTATTTTTCTTTGATTAATGTTGGCACTACACTATGTGCCAACTTGATTAGGCCATGATTCTCAGGCGCATGGCAGACATTATGCAATCACCTTCCATTTCGTGATCTGACATGAACAGTCAATTAGTTGGAAGGGCATTTCTGTGAGGGTGTGACCCAAATCTGATATACCTATAGATCAATAGATAGATTCGGGCAAAACCTGTTCTCTCAATCCTACATCCATTTTGTCATTCTCTGACTTCCAGTTCTTGGGGCGGGAACCAATAGCCTGCCACCTGACCAGCAGATTTTGGATTTGCCAGTTCCCGCAGCATTGTGAGCCATAAGCCTACCTCTTGACTGACAGATTTGGGGGTTATCGTCCCCTGAAACCACCTGAGTGAGAAGATACCAGCCTATTGAGTGACCTAGGACTTTTGGACTTTACAGCCTAAACAACTGCCTAAAAATAAATTAGATAGATAGATAGATAGGTAGATAGATAGATAGAAATTGATAGGTACGTAGGTAGATAGACAGATATACATTTATATAGACACTTCACTTGTTTTATTCCTGTACAGAATCCAATCTAAATTAATCATTTCATATGGAATTAAATTGATCAAGTGACCCTTTAAATATAAAGATATTAAGTTGTTCAATACATACCACTCACAAGGCTGAAGGGATCGAAATGCCTTAAAAGAAGCATCCATTCCAGCAAAATCCCAAAACTTAACATCATAGTCATATCCTCCAGTCACCAAACGGGCACCTGAGGGATCTAGACCCAGAGCAGACACCTGGCAGGGAAGGTAAAAAAAGCATAGAAATTAATTGGACAAGAGCTACTTTAGTCTACACACCCTATTTCATTTCTTTATCCCACTACCCGATCTTATGGGCACTGGAAACAGTAAGTAGACCACGTACTGTTGTTACTTCTGAAACGTTCAATATAATTTGACTTTTTTATTATAAAAGTAATTTCTCTTATGAACGCCCAATTTGTAGAAGGCTATGGAGGGGGGCAGAAGCCTAAAACAAATCTGCAGAGTATCTAGTCAGATTAAGCTGCTGGCAGATCCCCTCTAGCCACAGGCGAAGATCGTGAACAGCCTTACTAACAGACAATGAGCACTGTAACCTTGACTATGTGGAGCTGAACTTGATACTTGGCCAATTGACCTCTCTATTGACCCAACCTAAGTTTGTTCTCGGTACAAGTATATATTGCTTGTTCCATCACAAAAATTTCTTCCCTGGTTTTTTGAATATTGATGGTGATTTCCTCTTTATTATTCATTATTTGTATCTTTTTCTTTATATTATTATTAATATATCCTTATCACTTTTTTGTTTTGTATTGTTTCTGTTGGCTTTCCCAGAAGGAGTAAATACAGAGAGACAATAACTAAGGCAGGGGTTTAAGACTGGGAGGGGTGAGGGAGTTTGGGAGAATAAACCATAAGGGGGGTGGGCGGAAGGAGGGAAGACTAGAACTGACGCTGATTATATCTAACCATTAATTAAAAGAAAATGTTCTAAAATTGGTTGTAGTAATGACTGTATAATTTCTTGATATAATTGAAATATTGAATTGTATGGTGTGAATTATGTGCCAATAAAACCGAGTTGATTCTGCGGGGGAGAAATTACTTCTTTTGTAATAAAGAAAAAAAACATTTTTTAAACTATCAGTCCATCACCACCATCACCACCACCAATTTACCAACCACATATCCAGAATAAGTGCAAGTGTATATGATAAGCTATGCGTTTTTTCTTCAGGTTATCTCAAAATTAGTTTATCTCACAAATAGTTTAGCTTTTTCAGCAAACAATCTGGAGGAAACCATTTAAGGTAGTGCAATGATAACTGAAAGGAGACAATATAAACATAAAATTCAAATAAGGAACCCCAACAAGGAGCTATAAGAATCTATTATTTAACCAAGTAAACATTTTTCTCTTGTGCGGATGTCTGACTGAATTTATGGCTAACCATATTGTAATAGCACTTATATTAGTCGCATAAAATATTTTCTTTTCCTGTGAACTTCCCTCGGTCCAATTCACATGTGAATACCCAATCTGTAACTCACTGTTCTTTTGCTCCATTTACCATTCTGTCAAAACAGGAAGTTCCTGGATATATTGCTCTCTAGGAGAACTGCAGGACTACATAACGTGATTACCATGTATACGAGATAATAAAAGAACCCAAATTTTATATAAGAGAAATCATTATAAATAAATTATCTTACTAAGCAGACAAATGTAATGAAATGCAATATAATGTAATTAAAACTATATTTTGACAAAATCAATCTATATTCATTGCAATTACCCTAAAACCAGCAAAAGCCAAACCATGTAGAGCAGAAACCTGTCAGAAAAGGAAAGCTCAAGTATCTCCCAGGAAAATAGAGCCATGAGGAGCCCCGGTGGGACAGTGCGTTACACACTGGGCTGCTAACTCCACAGTCACCATCTCAAAACCACCAGCTGCTCCAAAGAATTTAACCCAGGAATGCAAAATTGCTTTACCATCCAAAAAAGCAATAATTATAATAGTAATATGATAAAAGACAAACATCAAGTGAGCATCTCAAGAGATGAAAAATTAGAACTTCCCTCAAATTAACAAAAAACACCTAACATCATACTTAATAGTAAATGACTAACAGTAACCATTTGACATCCAGGAACAAGACCGAGAAGAATTAATGAAACCCAAATGAAGGCTGAGCATGATAGTGGGACAAGAGGAAAGTAAAAGGAAATAGAGGAAAGAACTAGGAGGCAAAGGGCATTTATAGAGGTCTAAAAACAGACATGTACATATATAAATATATTTATATATGATGATGGAGAAATAGATCTACGTGCATGTATTTATAGGTTTAGTATTAAGGTAGCAGATGGACACTGGCCTCTATTCAAGTACTCCCTCAATGCAAGAACACTTTGTTCTATTAAACTGGCATTCCATGATGCACACCTTCCTGACATGATCATTGAAGATGAAGCGAGTGTATAAGCAAATGTGGTAAAGAAAGCTGATGGTGTGCAGCTACCAAAAGATATAGCATTAATAAACAAACTATATCTTGCTCAGAAGCAACAAAGCCCACATGGAAGAAGCACACCAGCCTGTGTGATCACGAGGTATTGATGGGTTCAGGTATCAGGCATCAAAGAACAAAAAATCATATCATTGTGAATGAGGTGGAGTTTGGAGTGCTGACCCAAAGACCGTCTGTAGGCAACTGGACATACCCTTACAGAAGGGTTGCAGGGAGGAGATGAGCCAGTCGGGGTGCAGGGTAGCAATGATGAAACATACAACTTTCCTCTAGTTCCTAAATGCTTCCCCACACCCCCACTATCATGATCCCAATTCTACCAATTCAAATCTGGCTAGACCAGAGGATATACACTGGTATAGAGAGGAACTATAAACACAGGGAATCTAGAGTGGATGATCCCTTCAGGACCAGTGGTGAGAGTGGCAATACCGGAGGGTGGAGTGAGGGTGGGGTGGAAAGGGGGAACTGATTAAAAGAATCTACATATAACTTCCTCCCTGGGGGTTGGACAACAGAAAAGTGGGTGAAGGGAGACGTCGGAAGTGTAAGATATGACAAAATAATAATTTATAGATCATCAAGTGTTCATGAAGGAGGGGGAAGTGGGCATGAAAATGTGGAGCTGATGCCAGGGGCTTAAGTGGAAAGCAAATGTTTTGAGAATGATGAGGGCAATGAATGTACAAACGTGCTTTACACAATGGATGGATGTATGGATTGTGATGAGTTGTATGAGCCCCTAATAAAATGATTTTTTAAAAAAAGAACTGGAAACACAGGGAATCCAGGACAGATAAACCTCTCAGGACCAATAATGAGAGTGGTGATACCAGAAGGAGAAGGGGAAAGTGGGGTACATGCAGGAGGAACCAATCACAAGGATCTACATATGACCCCTCCCTGGGGGACAGACAACAGAAAAATGGGTGAAGGGAGATGTTGGACAATGTAAGGCATGACAAAATATTAATAATTTATAAATTATCAAGGGTTCATGAGGGAGGGGGAAGGGAAAGGAGGGGAAAAATGAAGAGCTGATACCAAGGGCTCAAATAGAATGCAAATGTTTTGAGAATAATGATGGCAACAAATGTACAAATGTCCTTGACACAATGGATGGATGGATGGTGGTAAGAGTGGTACGAGCCCAGAAAAAATATATAATATATATACACTCTTATCATTTCTATTCAACAACAGACTAAACTTTCTATCCAATGGGGGAGGGGCACAATAAAAGACCTCCAGTGAATCCCATCTGACTGTAGTCTGTGGGCGTGAAAAGCCGTGTTATCACACAGAGCATTCTAAAGTCAGTTAGAGAAGATTCAAAAACCAAACACACTGCCATCGAGTCAATACTGGCTCATAGCAACCCTACAGGATGGAGTAGAATTGCCCCTTTGAGCTTCTCAGATTTTAACTTCACAGGAGTAGGAAGCCTCATCTCTCCCCTTCAGAACCGCTGTAGTTTTGAACTGCTGGCCTTCAAGATTGCAGCACTCTGGTGGTTTAGATCTGCTGACCTTGCAGATCACAACCATCTCATAACCACTATGCCAGTTCAGTTAAAATGTAATCCCTTATTATTTGATCTCCTCTTAGATTCATTTTTAAAGCTGTTTTAATTTTTAATATTTTCTGCTTTCTCTTTGTGGTAGTTACAAAATCTCGTGTCAACTTGAGTCCATTAAGAGTGAAGGGATGGAGTTAAGCCTATCAATCAAGTCATAGCTTGACGACATCATTTGGAGGCACTACAGAGATAAATAGCTCACTGGAGGCCACATTCTTTCTGCTTCGACGTTCCTGATGAGAAGACACATGGAGCTACACTGATGGAGTCGGAGCCCAACAGCTGGAGGAGTCACATGGAGACCCACGTCAGTGCTGAGATGCTTCCACCACCACTGGATACACAAAACTTTCCACCCACTAGCCTGTGATCTTCCTGCATTCAGCACTCAGCTGCATGAGTTTAAAGAGGAATTTATTGACTGATATCGGACACATGGGCTAATATCAGACTTATAGACTTGATGTAGACTGGACTGGGATGTTTTCTTAATATAAAATTACTCTTCGATATAAATCTCTTTCTTATACATATATAAGTGTCTCTGGATTTGTTTCTCTGGTCAACCAGACTGACCCACTCTTCAATTGAGGTTTTTCTCAGTATTGTCATTAATAGTGTTATTTGTATGTTTCTTGTTTGTTTTACATACCTTTATGTATATGAAATCTGGGGTAGGTAAGCCTATAGAGACAGTAGCTGGGTTAATAATTACCTAAAGCATGGCAGGGAAGGTTGGGGGGAAATGGGAAGCTAACAGTGAGTATAAGAAAGAAGAGAGTGTTCCAAGTGGGGAGGGGGAGAAAGGAAAACAAGAGGAGCTTACACCAAAGGCTCAAATAAAAAGTAAATGTTTAGCAAATGATGATGGCCCAAAATGATCTTTAAAAAAGAAAAGAAAGAACGTTTTCTGAAACTGTGGTGATGACTACACATCACTGCATCTTCTTAGTATGATTGAACTATTAAATTATATGATATATGAAAAAAATTTAAAAATAAATTATATGATATGTGAATTACATGCCAATAAAATTATTTTTAAAAACCTGTTTGGACAAGGTTTCAAGAAATAAGATAAAAAATAAATAAAAAATTTTTAAAAGAAATAAGATAATTATATATAAACCAGTTGTATTTCTGCCATACCAACATAAAATCTAAATATGAATTTAAAAAGCACTTCAATTTACATCATCAAAAAGAATAAAATATTTAAATAAATTTTACAACATTTATATACTGGTAATTCCAAAATACACTAATTTTTAAGAAACACCACCCAAATGCCCTCAAAAAAAACACTGCAATGCTGTAAATTGTTTGTTTATTCTTCATTCCATAGTCATTGTTACTCCCACCAAAAGAAGTCGTTTTCCTAGTAAGTTTTCCTAACGTATGGGTTAGAAGGTTGGGGAAAGATACTTATTAGACTCTAGCATTCAGGTATGAGTGACTGCTAACCTGGTACGGTGACTGTAGAGATTTTTATTTCTAGGTAGACAAATGTAACATCATTTCCTATGGCTTAATATTTTCCATAATGTGCATAACAATAAGCAACTGAAGTCAGACCATGAAGTCTATTGCAACTCACAGTGACCGCCTACGCTATAAAGGTGAGCTGCCCTGCAGAATGTTCTTATCTTTGTGGAAGCCAAAGTCCCAGGCCTTAATTCTATGGCCATCCTTTAGCATAGTGGTACAACACAAAACATTTGTATCATCTAGGTACCTGATAGTATAAGGAGGACCTGCCTCTTATGAACTGATGAACATGTATTTTCTCCTATAAATCAACATCCAAACTCACTGCTATAAAATTAACTCCAACTCCCCTAATAAAACGATTAAAAAAAAATTAACTCCAACCCATAGTGACCCTATAGGGCAGGAGAGAACTGCCCCTGTGGGTTTCTGAGACTAAGTTTTTATGAGTACAGGGAGCTCCGTGTTTCTCCCATATTCTCGTATACTTTCCTTTAATGAAAACCGTAAGACTCAACACCAGGAGAGTCTCCTAAGAGGCTCAGGGGACCTGAATCCTTCTACAGAATGCCTGTCACAGACCCCTGTCCTCAAGGCTTTCCTTCCTTCTACGTTTTTTCTGTGTTGGGTCCTCTCAAGTGATGACATTCTCATTCTTCTCAATTGTGTGCTGGCTCTTTACTGTGTGCGTATCTTTGAGATTTCTTATTAAGTATGAATTCCAATCTATGGTAACAACAAAGAAGGGTCAATACACAGTAGTTTCCTGGAAAATGGGACTCTCTGGGGCACACATAAGAAAGGTTAGAGAAATCTGCACCCGGTGTAAAATACAGCTAATATCAGAGAATAAATTATGTAGAAATTGTTAAATGACAACCTAATTTCCTGTATAAACTTTCCCAGAAATCACAAGAAAAACTTCTCTTTTTTTAAGTTCTTCCATTGCTGCAACTGTAAGAAACAAACCACAAGGAAAATGCCGCCCGCTAGCCATGTGGACCTCTTGAAATCTATGGTCTGCCAGCCTAGAATATTCATGAACCCTTTCCATCTTTCACAACTGTCCTATAGGTTTTTGGTTCTTGTTAGACTGTAACCTCCTCTTTTAATCCAATTCCACTTTCCTAATGTCTATCAGAGATTCTCAATAGCTTCCAGTTCCCAAAGGCACTCCTTTTTTTAATCAACAGTTTTATTGGCATATAATTCACATAAACAATCCAGTAGTTCAGCCACATCAAGAAGAGTTGAACAACCATCACCACCGTTTTAGAACATTTTCCTCATTCTTGTACTCATCGTTATTGGCCCCCTATTTCTCCCCAAGCTCACCTGCCACACCCCAAAGGAACCATTAATCCACTTACTATTTCGATAGATTTACCTATCCTCGGTTTCATATATAGAAAAGCATTTACAAAAACAAACACAGCGAACAAGAAAAACAAAACGGGTAAGAACCTCAATGGAAAAGAGAGTAGGAATATTTTTAACTGGATCGCGGGGAGATGGGAGCCTAGCTGCATCGAGGCACTGCTTTCTGTGTCCCAGCAGTGCTGTGAAGCCCTTCACATCATCTTCCTGGGACTTTAAGTGCCTTTTAGGAGGGCTGAAAAGGTTTTAAAAAATCTTAATCCAATCTCAAACATTTCATACTTAGAAATGAATGAAGGGAAATCTCACAACTGCCAAGGTTTACAACAGTCTAATATTGTCATGAGACTAAAGTTGTAAAAGGTGGGAGAAAATATGTACAGAAAATAATATGTACAGAAAAGAATGTAGTCTGATAGGAAAAAAATCGAAAAGGCTCTGTATTAGAACCAAGAAGCCTAGGTTCAAATATCCATTTATACATTCAAATTTACCTATGGTAAGTTACATGCTCACTCAGGTGTAAATTTACTTATCTTTTATAAAGTAAACTTTAAAAATCCTCATAATTTGACACATCTCTGACTCTAGGGCCTACCGACAATGAGGAATAGTGTTCCTCATGCAGTGAAAGGTAACGAGTCAACTTCTGCTACCTAACGTCCAGCCAAAACTTGAGCAAATTCCAACAAATCTACAAAATGGTAGTTCATGCAAAACAGAAAACAAGGTAAGTTTTTTCTTTCCCTTAATCGTACACACTTTCCAGTAACCCAATTAGCACTTGGAATGGTTTTCAATAAGATGCAAATATGTCCTCTTACATCTCAAAACACTTCTATTAATGTATTTCTAAATAACAGAAATAAAAGAACATAACTCTAAATATAAGGACTACCTAATGTTAGAACAACACAGTGACTAAATGTTCATTCCTTATCTCAACGTTCATCTGAAAAATGAACAGACCCAGGCCTATTACTGATACAGAAATATGGCTAAGGGTAATAAGACATTTTCCCACAGCATAGAAAACAAAACTGCATTTGAGTTTCAATTCTTTCTTCTACTTGTAATATTCGTATATCAAAGAAAAAGAGGTTTTAAACGCCAACAATAACAATGACAGTAATAAGTGTTCCTATTTTAAATGAAACAGCAGTGGCTATTTTAACTGAAAAGTAATCTTTTTATTTATGTTTCTTTAATGTTCATCATTTTTGCAGTATCAGTTGATTGTGTAATTAGGCTCAAAACAAATGTACTTTGTTAGTTCCATTTTTCATGAAAGATGTTATTAAAAGGAAATAAGCAAATGTTTTAAACTTACTGTTTTAGTGCCATGCTTCAGTGTTATCTCATGTGAGTCAGGAATCTTTTGGACAGGATTCTGAGAAACAAGAAAATTCCATGACATCAATAAGTAAAACAGTACACTGGAGGCAGGAAGGCAGGGGGAAGCGAGCATAACATAGTCACAGGAAATATAGTTTTGAGAAATTGCATTAGTGGCTTTTTAGCACAAAGTTTTGAAAACTAACAAAAGTTTTTAGGCTTCTAGAGACTACAATTGATCACCATAAGCTGTGATAAATTTATTTCAAACCTTTAAAATATAAACCTAAAAAACTCTTGCATGTTGCACAAAATTTTATTTTGTTTCTTTACAATATATAACATAGTTTTTGTTAACCTAAATTAAAATTTTTAATTTAATCCAAAGGAAAAAAACTAAATCTTTGGAGGTGTAGAGTCATGGCTTCATGGGACAACTCAATCAATCAGACTAGCATTATACTTAATGCTTCTGCTCTTCCTCCTCGATTCCTGCACAGTGCCTGGGGATTAAAACTAGGAAATGGCCATCCATGATGCAACACTGGATCTCTGTTTGCCTGGAGCAGCAGAGGGAGGAATGTCCAGAAGGAGAAGAGGAACTAGAATACAGTTAGATTACCTCCTTTGCCAAATTACCAGAAAAAGTAGGTGGTGCCTGGTTCCCAACTATACTGAATGTTTTGATCAAAAGGAGGGTAGTGGGAGGAGAGAATTACAAACCCCAATGGAATCCAGGCTTTCTGGAGACAATGAGGCTGGATGATCTCAAAAATTACTGCTCTGAGATAAATAAGTTTAGCTTAATTAGAAAATAATATCTACCTTGAATATTGTGCTGTTTTAAAGAATTATCCCCACATATGATCAAATTGACAATAGCAACTGAAGAAGGGGGCAGTAAATTTATGTAAATGGTGGTGGAAACACTTGGGAAGTGATAGCATATGGTTGCACAACTTGAAGAACGGAATCGATTTCATTGAACTGTGTATGTAGAAATTGTTGCCTTTAGTGTAGGTTTTAAATTATTTGAAAACTAAACCAGTTGTTACTGATCATTCACATAGAGAAATCGGGTATCCCGTTTTCCTTTAAATCATATCAGAATCAAGGGAGTATATCAAAAACCTATCAAGACATCTCAAATAAAGTAAAAGGATTCTCCTTTTTAAAAAAGTAAGTGTCGTCATTTATAGAGGTCTAGATACAGGCATCTACATATGTAAATACATTTATGTATGATGATGGGGAAATAGATCTACGTGCATATATATATAGGTTTAGTATTAAGGTAGCAGATTGGCATTGGGCCGCCACTCAAGTACTTCCTCAACGCAAGAACACTTTGTTCTATTAAATTGGCATTCCATGATGCACACCTTCCCAACACGATCACTGAAGACAAAGTGGGTGCATAAGCAAATGTGAAGACAGCTGATGGTGCCCAGCTATTAAAAGATATAGCGTCTGGGGTCTTAAAAGCTTGAAGGTAAACAAGCAGCCATCTAGCTGAGAAGAATCAAAGCCCACATGGAAGAAGCACACCAACCTGTATGATCACCAGATGTCGAAGGCATCAAGGTACACAAAATCATATCACTGTGAATGAGCGGGGAGTGCAGATTGGGGGCCCAAAGCCCATCTGTAGACAACTGGACATCCCCTTACAGAAGGGTCGCGGGGAGGAAACGAGCCAGTCAGGGTTCAGGGTAGCAACAATGAAACATACAACTTTCCTCTAGTTTCTTCCTCCTCCCCGCCCCCGCCCACTATCATGATCCCAATTCTACCTTACAAATCTGGTTAGACCAGAGGATGTACACTGGTACAATTAGGATCCGAAACACAGGGAATGCAGGACAGATGACCCCTTCAGGACCAGTGGTGAGAGTTGAGATACCAGAGGGTAGAGGGAACATGGGGTAGACAGGGGAACTGATCATAAGGATCTACATATAACCTCCTCCCTGGGGGATAGACAACAGAAAAGTGCGTGAAGGGAGACACCAGACAGTGTAAGATATGACAAAATAATAATAATTTATAAATTATCAAGGGTTCATGAAGGCTGGGAGAGCAGAGAGGGAGGGGAAAAATGAGGAGCTGATATCAAGGGCTTAAGTCGAAAGCAAATGTTTTGAGAATGATGAGGGCAACAAATGTACAAATGTGCTTGACACACAGTGGTTGTATGTATGGATTGTGATAAGAGTTGTACAGGCCCCAATAAAATGATAAAAAATAAATAAATATCAATGTTTCAGTTTTAAAAAGCCCACATTTTTCTGAGTAATTTTCAATATTCTCTATTATAGATATCAAAGAATCTAACAGACAGAGAAATAGATTTTCAATATTAACTGAAACTGTCATTTAAAATCACCCTAAAGTTGTATATGGTAATAAATTTAAACCAAATATTTTCCATAAAACTACCTCCCTGGTAATCTATAATAAAAACACACATTGAAATTTGGTTACATCTTATTAAAATACAATCCTTTTCTATTTTACTGAGGGAAACAGAAAAATTTCTCCCAAGTTGTCTCCCACAAATATATGCCAAACCTAGCTGCTTACTACAAGTGGCGAATGACTATACACTTGGAGGTCAAGAGAAGTAGGTCAGGGGTTATTCTTCCTAAGGGTTATCAGCCATCTAGAGCAAGCAGTCACCACTGTTTATCCCACAACAAGTAGGACCCATTCCCTTCTGTTAAGCATAGTAATTGTCTGTTTCCTTGTAGGAAACCCCAGAGAGGTCAAACACACCCAAGGGTAAAGAAGGATCTTCCGCCATCATGAATCTAGGGTCCGCCTTTCTTGTCACATGTACATCCCTAGCTCATCCCCTTCCTGTCACATTTATGCCAATTGTACATCCCCTTCCTATGATGTATCTGCCTATTGTACTGCCCCTTCCTGTGACGTGTGGTTACCTATAATCACACCCCCCTAAGTAGATATAACCCGTGGTTAGCAAGAAACGGGGTTCCAGCAGAGTCTCTCCGGGTCACCACCCCACCTCACTTCGACCCACGCTGTGGGCGGACCTGGCTAATAAGATCATGGCCATCCAGAAGGTGAGCATGCTACCATGAAATGTGTCTGACTGCATTATTTGACTCTCTCCTATCTCATGTTCTCTATGACTTACCTCAATCGTACAATTGCGCCTACCGGACCAGTGATAATGTGTTGGGGGCCCTCCTATTCCCCCACATTTTACAAAGCCTTTGGGGGAAAAAATTCCTCAAAAAGCAAATTATTATTATACTGAAGGAAACTAATAAATTGAGACACTACTTCTCGCACTTTAAAATGGAAAATTACACATAAGCACACAGTATGCTCTGGGTAAAGTTATCACCACAGACATTCCTTAAAAATAACCAACAAGCTTTCTCAGAACCAAAACTATCACAACCCATCTTTTAAAAAGTGGGCAACCAAAAATGCCATGTACTTAATTTTATAACAGGACAAAATCTACCTATGGTAGCTAGTTAATCCTTCAGGTTAAAAAAAAGTCATTTAGAAACAGTACAAATTATGCAGCCAGATGGACTCAACAGCAAGGGCTGGGTGTGACGACTAGACCTAGCAACCACTCACCCTCCTCCCTCGTTATTCTTCGAAGCATATGGTCTACGATGGAGAAACCCGTGTAATAAATGCTATGACAGACACATCTGGGCAGGATAACTGAGGGCTACAGAAAAGGGAATTATACATCAAACATAAGGCACCACAGTGATTATTTGAACAAGAAGCTTCATTGCTTCGTTGAATCTTCATTAGCAGGCCAATCATACTAAAATTCTCCACCTATTACAAATTTATGTTAAGAACAACTTACAATTTAATTAGACCAGTAGGAATTAAGACTTTGACCCCTGTCTTCCTTCACTTCTTCAGAACCCCTCACGCATCGAGTACCAATTCTCTCAATGCTATCTTCAGTCTTGGGCCCGCGATGGCCTTTTTCTCAGAATATAAACAACTTGCCATGGGACAGCAGCAGCTGCTGCTGCTACTTGTAGCCCTGTAACTAACTACTGCCCTAACTCTATCTTTTGTAATCAAGCGTTTTCACAGTAGTTTCCACTTAGTCTCAATAGTTTTCAGCCACTACTTCTACTACTTTGACGAGGTATTGGTCATGTTACACATAATGCTTAGCACACAAGAGGTACGTAGTGAATGCTTCTTGCATAAACAAATCACTCTAAAGGCCCTTGGCCACATTTCAGGATTTCTCTGCACACTTAATTCTTTCAATAATTTGATAACTATTTATTTCTTCCATCTTGAGACTGTCCTTGCTTAGGAGGAAACTGTGCCTTAGCTAAACAGTCAGGAAAACTCGGGTTTTAAGTCTAGCTCTGCCATTGACGCATCATGTCATTACCACCAGAACGTTATCACTCTCATTTTGTCCTTCAAATGGTCACTTTGAGTTACTTAGAGCTCTTAAAGTAGGATTGTCCAGAGACGAGTTTCACAGTCAATGTAACTGTTATCAGTAAGTTGTACACGTATGAAGTTTTCGTGATAGATTAATTTACAACAGCAGTACCAACAACCAAAAGAGAACAGCAGCTTCTAACAAGATGGGGAACGAAGCAGATGATAGTCCTGGTACCCTCTGCTTCAAGCGAACGGAGAGAGTAGATTAAACACCAACTGGGAGGAAAAGCTACACAAAAAGCATCCAGAGAGGAGGCAGACACTCAATTGCCAGCTGTCCTGACAAGACACAGCCTGGCCATCTTGACCTTTTGCAAGGAGCATTAGACCAAAGAGTGGCCTGACTGACACAAATAATATACCCATACCTGATGTCAAGAAAGGTGAATTTGCTCCCCAAACTCTCCTGGTGACCAGAAGCATGGCCAGGTCCAGTGGCTTCACTGCAAGTCAGACCTGCTCTCTGAGTTCCGCTCTTGCTGCCCCCACCTGAGTCTGGAGGCTCATGAGCTCCAACTCATCAGACCAACAGAAAGCAGCTGGATGCCCTGGGTGGGAATAACATCCTCCAGAACCACCTGCCCTGCCCCCACTTGTCCCCTAGGCCTCAAAGAGTTCTTTTGAGAACAAGCACGCTGACCCTGCACAAACTAGTATGGGAACACATTCCTGACCCCAGACAACCACATCAGTGAGAACTTCATCCTCTTCAACCCCCATCCCCACCCAGTAATGCAGTACACACACACATCTAAAACAAAGAACCAAGAGCAACAATTTAAAAATAACCTAAAAATAAGACTACAGGAACCTGAAAAAAAAGAAAGAATATCAATTACAGCAGAAATAAATGAAACCAAAAGGAATAAAATCGACAAGTTCATTTTTTGAAATAATGAACAAAGTTGAGAAACCACTGACAAACACAACAAAGGAAAAGAAAGGAGATGCCAACAACACAAAGAAGAAATAGAATGGGGAAACAACAGAATACTATGAAGAACCGTATCCAACAAATTTGAAAATGTAGAAGAAATGAACGCATTTCTAGAAACAGTACCTACCTGAACTAACATGAACTGAAATAGAAAATCGGAACAAACAAACAAATTTATCAAGTCATTAAAACATCCCCTGAACCTCTGAAAAAGGGCCAGGGCCAAGAAGATTCTACCAGACATTCAAAGAAGAGCTGATAACAATTCTACTCCAATTATTCCAGATTTTAAAAAAGGGTGGAATACACCTGAATTCACTTTATGAAGCAATGCATATCCCTGATACCAAAATCAGACAAAGAGATCACTCAATATGATGCAACCACTATGGGAAGTGGTATGGCACTTCCCCCAAAAGTTGGAAATAGAAATATCATAGGACCCCAGTAATCCCTCAGCGGGGGGAGGGGGACAGCGGGAGGGGGTGAACCATGACACAAATAGATACCTGCACATCATGTTTCTCACTGTGCTGTTCACAACAGCAAAAAGATGGGAAAACTCTAAATGATGCCTATCCATGGAAAAAGAGTTCGACTTTGGTATATACCCACAATAGAATCCTACACACATTAAAATTAATAATAATGATGAATCTGGGAAACACCTCTTAACATGGATGCACCTGAAAGACATTCTGCTGAGTCAATGGCAAAAGGACAAATACTGTAAGAAACTACGGTTGTGAAAAGTCAAGAAAAGGTTTTCACACTAACAGAATCATTCCTTCATGGTTACCAAAGTTGGGCAGGGTAAGCAAGGAAAGTTACCATTAGAGGGTAGCCAGCTATTAACTGTCATCTACAGAAGAATCCTAATCAAAAGGGGCCCTCCAAAACAATTTAATTGTCAGACTCCAAACTTTCTGGACCCATTAGAAGGTGGAAGAAATTACTGCTCTGATATAATCTTTAAACCTTAACCAAAAATATTCCCTGAAGTCTTAGAAGTGATATTTTAGTGTAGTTTAAAAAGAAAAATGCCTGTCTTGAGCATTAACCTCTTGTAAGAACTTTCTATATGAGATCAGAGCAACAAGAGCAATTCACAAGACATACAAAGACCTCAGAAGGCAGTTAAGTCTGTCAATGGTGGAGGAACAATTCTAAAAAGTAGAGGGAGAATAATTGCATAACTTGAAGAATGTAATCAGTGTTGCTAAATTACACATGTTTATTGCACAATTTCAATTAGTGCTTGTTTTACAAAAAGAATAAGGAGGTTGGCACTAGTAGGTGGTCAATAAATGACCAAAACCAAACCAAATTCACTGTCATCAAGTCAACACTGAATCGCTGTCTCTCTCTCTCTCTCTCTCTCTCTCTCTCTCTCTCTCTCTCTCTCTCTCTCTCTCTCTCTCTTTCGCTCGCTCTCGCTCTATCAGCTGCTGGTGGTTTCAAACTGCCAACCATGCAGATCACAGCCAACATGTAACCACTACACCACCAAATGGCAGAAGGTTTTATTGGAGGCTCATACAACTCTTACAACAATCAATACATACATCAATTGTGTAAAGCACATTTGTACATTCGTTGCCACCATCATTCACAAAACATTTGCTCTCCACCTAAGCCCTTGGCATCAGCTCATTTTTCCACCTCCCTCCCCACTCCTCCCTCCCTCATGAACCCTTGATAATTTATAAATTATTTTGTCATATCTTACACTGTCCGACGTCTCCCTTCACCCACTTTTCTGTTGTCCATTCCCCCAGAGAGGAGGTTATGTGTAGATCCTTGTAATCGGTTCCCCATTTCCACCCCACCCTCCCCCAACCCTCCCGTATCGCCACTCTCGGCACTGGTCCTGAAGGGGTCATCTGTCCTGGATTCCCTGTGTTTCCAGTTCCTATCTGTCTTTTATTCTTATACAGGAGTAGAAAGCCCCGTCTTTCAAACTGCCGACCACACAGATCACAGCCCAACCCGTACACACTACACTGCCAGAGCTCATTCCAAAATTGTCCTCCTATCTGATCATGTCATTCAGTCTCTTTCATAGCATCCCTTCTCTTTACCTGAGTAATCCCTACTCCTGTTTTCAAGATTCAATTCAGATGTGACCTGGCCCGTTCCTAGCATTTCTGGTTGAAGGGCTCCTTGGGCAATCCCATGACAACCCCTGCTCATCTCTCTCACAGAATTTACCAGATCCATTTAACTTTTGACCTGTCTCCCACTCCCAAACTAAACAATAAAATGCACACTTCTCAAAAGTATGTTTATCTCTATCATCTCTGTATCCCCAATCCACAAAACAGCTGGTGTATGGCAGGCACACAAGTTTTTTAAATGAACAAATAGTCCAATGTCTACCATGTTGATCACATTAGACAGCCATTTTTAGTTTACTCTCAAACTTTAAATTTAATGGTTATGTCCATGAAGAAGAGCAGATGCTATCCATCACGTCAGCCCTGGTGAACGAGAGGCAGGGCATAATTGAAGATTTCCAAAAATGGAAAACTCTCAGGATTATCCCAGGCAAAAAGCCGCCTTAACGTTGGAAGCAGAAAGAAGTCCAGGCTGAGAAAGCACTGGGGCCCTTTACTCTCGCTGCAGTCCATCACTGTCACAAGAGAGTGAAGAGCAGGATTGGGGATTAAAAAGACCTGATTTCTGGTCAAAGACATTAACGTGTGGCTTATTATTTTTGTGGAAAGTGCTTCACCGACTTATTTCAGAGATGTTGATATTCCACATTTTTGAGTAAAACACAAATTCCGTACTACCCTATGCTCAATTATCTAAACCATGCTCCCTTTGCAGTAGACATATGTAACCAATAAAAACCAATGCACAGGAGAACAGTTCAAATGTTCCACTTGGGTGATAATCTGTGCCTTGTTTCATAATTAATTACTTTTTCATCCCTCGTGTCACCAAAAAAGTTGGGATTAAAATTAACTTCACTTAATTCAAGACAGAATGTGCCTATATATAGACAATTTCTGACTTTTAAAGAAAAAAACTTGCAAGAACACTGAGCAACTTAGTGTTTACATTAGGAGCAAATTAAATGTTTAAATCCAAGTTTTACTGGAAATCATGTAGGGCATAAGTCAGAAAAAAGCCACACCACTGCACAACTAAATCATCTAAAACAGCAATAATCCATCTCTGGGCAACATCGCTTGATGGTGACTGTTCTTTTTCCAAAACTTTTACTGATGACTTTGTGAAATATGGTTTAAAAGTGAAATTTGCTCTAATAGTAAAATAGCTACAAGATTTTCTGGCCAGGGGACATTATAAACTGCAAGATTTCAATTAAACCATTTGTTATCAGAATTCATAACAAGAGCTGCAGTCTTAATGGAAGAGGAGGGGAAAAGATGCCCCTTTCTATTCTATTTGGGGTCTAAGTGCCAACTAAAGGATTATTTCCCAGGCTCTTTGGGCTACCCCCAATAGCAACAATGATAGCAAGCATATCTGGAATCACATGGACAATTCCATCTGAAGTACATCTCTATAGTGTTTCAAAAGACTTGCAAATTCCTTTCAGGAATAAACTTATCCTAAGAAAAGTCTACTAGAAGGCACTTACAAGAACAGCCACAAAGCTGCCACTGTGGAGGGGTGGGGGGGGGGGCCAGGGGGGCGGGCTGTTTGTGGGGAAAGAATGCCAATGGAGGTTGCCAACCAGGAGCCTGTAAAGGAGTGCTCTGTTCTCCCAGAAACCATTGGGCTGGAAGTGAGCAGACAAGCAGAATTAGAATCTATTTTAATGTAACTTTTGTGACCCAGTAAGAGGGAATTAACATTAAGTCACTCTTCATCCATGTCCTGACTCACCCAATACTGAATATTTAATGACCTAACACATACCACTTGCTCCACTGAAAGATCAAAGCAGGCAGGAAAACAAAAGGTTTCAGATGCTAGGATAGAAAGAGAGCACAATTCCAAAAGGACTGCTACAAAATCCAAAAACTCTCATTAAACAATAAGCTCACAGCATGAGGCTATTTGCTTTAGGACACATATCTACAGCACAGGTCCCCGACTTATCTGGCCCATTACCATGTTCTCAGAAAAATAACTAAGAGTACTCAGCACCCCCATGGCAAGTAAAAACTTTCATACTATAGCCCATAATAATAGGGGAAAAAGCATAGGTATCTGCTTCAGCAGTGCCCACTAGTTTGTTCCAGCACCCCCCTGGGGCAGTATCCCCCACTATGGGAACCACCAAGTTAGATGTTCATGTGTGTATGGTTGATGTTTCCATCTCTCTGACCCAGCGGTTCTCAACCTGTGGGTCACAACCCCTCTGGGGGTCAAACGACCCTTTCACAGGGGTTGTCCGATTTATAACAGTAGCAAAATTACAGATATGAAGTAGCAACGAAAATCATGTTCTGGTTGGGAGTCACCACCACATGAGGACTGTATGCAAGGGTCCCGGCACGAGGAAAGCTGAGAACCACTGCTCTAACCCTTTGCTATAGAATTCTGTACTCTTCAACTTAAACCACTCCAAAAGGGCAATTTTTGCATCCTTGGTTCCTTTGAAATGAAGTCTGAGGAGAAAATATCAAGGCTATAAGGTGGGTGAGGTAAGGCTTTCCAAAGAAATTCTTGTAATGACAGGCCTATCTACCCACAAAGAATGGGCAGGGGCATCGTGGAGATGGAAAAACAATTTCTGGGCTCAGCTCTCCTGGCCATGTTCTCACCCATGCAGTTTTCCATCTTCTGAAAACTTCTTCATAATAAGCCTTCATGATTACCTGTGCCCTTTGAGAAAGTTTGTGCAGGTAATCCCTTTAACATTCTGAGCTGACCTTTCTGCCTAAATGTAACTCATCTAGTAGATCCTAACAGAAACCACTGTTTTACTTGGACCTTCTTTAAAAAAAAGCCTGAAAGCACCCTACCAAGTCCAAGACAAGCGTATTAATGAGCGGGCTTGTCTGACATCACCCACTGCTGACATATTTTGTTTGGAATAAACACCTCCATATATGAACTAGAATCCTAGTAGCCATACTTCCTGACTGACTCTTGTATACAAAAGGCTCAGTGTTCAATTTCATCCTCCCTAGGGAGAGTGGGATGCTTAGAAAAGATTCCATAAGAGTTATTTGAGGTACCTTCTAAAAAATGAACACAGGTTTTCTAGTTGAATACAGGAGGCAACTGGAAGAGAAAAATGAGAATCCTGATACTTTATGGATTGCAGAGTCAATGGATCAAATCCACCGAGTACACTTTTGGTAAAAGATGAGGTTGTCTGATCCCGTAACAACTTACAGTCTCAGAAACTCTAGGGAGGAATTCTACCCTGTTTGGGGGGGTTTAGGCAATGCAAATTGCTACACAGGGAAAAGGGCAAAATGCCCTGTGTGGTGGGTGTATGTGAATATACTTTTAAGGATTAACCTAATAAGTAGCTAGGGAGCAGATTACATACAATGAAATTTTAGCTGTGAGTCATGAAGAATAATTTGATAAGATGTTACTATCTTAAAAATCACCATGCTATGGTGCCGTGACTGGACTAGCAAATTAGCATAAACATACCAGAGTAAGGAGAGAAACACCTTTTTAAAATTTTCCCAATAGTCCAGAAAAGATCTGCACTGATACAGTACATACACTACCCACATGAATCATTTTTAACTACTTCCCTAAAAATTTGAAGTATCAGATAAAGGTTGTTTGTTTTGTTTTAAAGAAATATTTTATTCCATAAAGCCTTGCATTGGTTAAAAAGAAATGTTTTTCATATGTTTGTGTTTAAAAAGACACAAAAAGCATCACATTTATATAATTTGTTTGTACACCTTAATCTGTCCCACTTTGCATAATTTTCTTAAGAAACTAACACCTTAACAAGAATTACTATTTTGTGCTTTCTCTAAAGTAAACCTCTATCAAGGAATGCTGGACAATACCTAAAGAAACTCAAGAGACAAATATTAACTTTGCTGATGGGCAAATCATTCTTTTAATCATTTTGTTGGGGGCTCGTACAAGTCTTATCACAATCCATACATACATCCATTGTGTCAAACACATATGCACATTTGCTGCCATCATCATTCTCAAAACATTTGCCTTCTACTTGAACCCTTAATATCGGCTGCTCATTTTCCCCCTTCCTCCCCACTCCCAACTCCCTCATGAACCCTTCATAATTCATAAATTATTATTTTGTTATGTATGTTACACTGTCCGACGTCTCCCCCTGCCCTCTTCTCTGCTGTCCATTCCTCAGGGAGGAGGCTACACGCAGATTCTTGTAAACAGTTCCCCCTTTCTACCCCACATTCCCTCCACCCTCCAGGCATCACCACTCACCACTGGTCCTGAAGGAGTCATCTGTCCTGGATTCCCTGTTTCCATTTGCTATCTGTACCAATATAAATCCTCTGGTCTAGCCAGATTTCTAAGGTATAACTGGGATCATGATGGGGGAGGGGGGAAGCATTTAAGAACTAGAGAAAAGTTATATGTTTCATCGTTGCTAGCCTGAACCCTGACTGGCTCATCTCTTCCCCACAACCCTTCAGTAAAGGGGTGTCCAGTTGCCTACCAATGGGCTTTGAGTCTCCACTCTGCACTCACCCACATTTACAATGATATGATTTTTTGTTCTTTGATGCTTGATACCTGATCCCTTCTACAGGTCATGGTCACACAGGCTGGTGTGCTTCTTCCATGTGGGCTTTGTTGCTTCTGAACTAGATGGCCACTTGTTTATCTACAAGCATTTAAGACCCCTGATGCTATATCTTTTGATAGCCGAGCACCATCAGCTTTCTTCACCACATTTGCTTATGCACACATTTGTCTTCAGTGATGGTACCAGGAAGGTGGGCACCCACTGATATGATTTTTAGTTTTTGATGTCTGATAACTGGTCCCTTCTACACATCGTGGTCAGGCAGGCTGGTGTGCTTCCTCCATGTGGGCTTTGATGCTTCTGAGCTACATGGCCGCTTGTTTATCTTCAAGCCTTTAAGACCCCAGACACTGTATCTTTTGATAGCCGGACATCATTAGCTTTTTTCACCACATTTGCTTTTGCACATGTTTGTCTTCAGTGATTGTATCAGGAAGGTGTGCATCCTGGAATGTCAATTTAATAGAACATGATCTATTCAGTAAGTGCTTGAGTGGAGTCCCAATGTCTATCTGCTGCCTTAATACTAAACCTATAAATACATTCACATAGATCTGTTACCCCACACTTTTATATAAATATATTTACATATGTGCATTCCAGTCTTTAGACCTCTACAAATACCCTTTGTCGCCTAGTTATTTCCTCTGTTGCCTTTTACTTTCCTCTTGTCCCTCTATCGTGTAATGCAGGGAGCCCCTGAGGGAGTACAAAGGACAGAGTCTAGGGTTAGAGCATGGTACCTCATGGGACCTGACTGAAGGACACGCCTAGAGATAAAAAAATCAGACCTTAATCTATTTACAGGTTTTTCTTTCTTTTTAAAATTTTTTCTTTTAATTAAATTATTCTTCTATGGGTAATTGGTTTCCTTTTTTGTCGTCAAAGCTGTGTTCTCACTTATCATCTATCTTGCCATGGTCTGATTTTTGGTGCATATTATTATCTCTGCAGATCTATCTAGGTAAGATAGACTGGATAAATAGTCTGGAGGAGAAAGCAACAGGACCAATGGTGCTAGGGAGGACACGGGAGAGGGAGAGGCGGGAGTAAGGAAGTGGTGCTGACCAACCCAGGAACAGAGGAGCAACAAATCAGTGGCAAGGAGGGTGGAGAGGCCTGGTAGGGATTCAGCAATGTAACCGAGAGAAATTACTGAAATTACTGAAACCTAAATGAAGGCTGAGCATGCTAGAGGGACAAGAACATCTTTGAATTTGTGGTTTGCTTTTAAGCTATTAGGCTAGTCTAGGTTCCTGATATCTCCACATACATTTGAGTCAGCTTGTCAGTTTCTACAGTTTTGATTCTACTGAATCTCACATGCCATATATACTCAAGTATAAGTCGACCTGAATATCCGCCGAGGCACCTAATTTTAACCACAAAAACTGCATTCAAAATGCACTGCAACAATCACAAGGAGTTGGAAACAGCCCAAATTTCCAACAACAGACAAATCGATTAAAAAACTCTGGTATATACATACAATGGAATATTATGCATCCCTAAAAAGCAGTGATGAACACATGAAGCACATTGCCGCATGGGAAGAACTGGAGGAAATTATGCTAAGTAAAGTAAGCCAAGCACAAAAGGACAAGTACTACATGAGACTGCTGGGGTAAGCACAAAAAATTCAAAAGGGGCATAGGGAAGAAGCTACTGTATACATGGAGTGAGGTCCAGGTAATATAGTAGGGGCCAGACTAAACTCATGGATACATATGGGATACATATGGTAGCCCACTAAAAAGGGGGAGGGGGAAGACATGGGTAGCCAGGGCAACAGGGCAATAAATAACCCACACAGGGGAAGGGTATTGATGGAATCTCCACAGGGAAGGAGGGACCAGACTTCAACATGGAGCTCCAAGATAAGAATGCAATACACTGACATGAAGCAGGGAACCAACAGAGGCCTGAGGGGGCGGCCCCATTACCAACTAAGTGGACAGCAGCACCCTCCCCCCAGAATAATTCACTTCAGAGGACAGCACTAAAGATACATCTCAAGAAGAGCGACTTGTCTGATCAAGGCACACAGGAGCCAATGAGGGGGAAAAGGGGGGGAGGGGGAAAGAGTAAAGTACATCCTGGTTCACCAAGCCCTCAGTGCAATGTTTCTGCTCAGAGCCGGACTCACCACAGGACACAGCATTCCTCACTGACCCCTAGCACCACTGGGACAACACTAGAGACACACATGGGAATTGTACCCACCCTGAGCTCATTATGCCAAAGCCAGCCTCTGGGGCCATGCGGCAGAACAGTGGGGGGAGCAAAGCAATGAAGTCCCCAGGGATAGATGTGGGGCCAGGGCATAGCACCCCATCAGACTCACTGGAAAGCACTAGTGAAGGACAACAAATAGACCCTAAACTATTTATAGGGTTTTTTTGTGAGTTTTTGTAGCTATTGCTCTACTTTCTATTGTTGCTTCATTGTTCTCAGTCTTGTGATGGTACATAGCATGTATACCTGGAAGGGATAGGTGGGATAAACAAGCCAAAAGACAGAATAAGGGGATGACAGTTCCGGGGAGTTATGGGAGAAGGGGAGGCAGGGGAAAGGAAGTGGGTGTTAACAAACCTAGGGACAAGGGAACAACAAGTGATCCAAAATCAGTGGCAAGGAGGGTGGCTGGATTAAGAGCAATGTAACCGAGAGGAATTCCTAAAACCCAAATGAAGGCTGAACATGATAGTGGGACAAGAGGAAAGTACAAAGAAACAGAGGAAAGAACTAGGAGGCAAAGGGTAGTCATAGAGATTTAAATACAGACATGATGTAAATATATTTATATACGATGAGGGGGGAATAGATCTATGTCCATATATTTATAGGTTTAGTATTAAGGAAACAGATAGTGGGCCCCTGCTCAAGTTCTCTCTCAACACAAGAACACTTTGTTCTAACAATTCGGCAGACTGGCATGATCGCTGAAGACAATGGGTGCACAAACAAATGTGGTGAAGAAAGCTGATGGTGCCTAGTTACCAAAAGATATAGCACTGAGGTCTTAAAGGCCTGGAGATAAACAAGTGGCCATCTAGCTGAGAAACAACAAAACCCACATGGAAGAAGCACACCAGCCTGTCCCAACTCGATTGCTGAGGACAAAGCGGGTACACAGCAAAAGTGGTAAAGACAGCTGATGGTAACTGTGAGAGCAACTGTACAATTCTACTTGATGTGATTGAAATATGGCATGATATATATAATAAATCACAACTAGTAATAAACACACAAAAAAAGAGAAAGAAAGAAAGCTGATGGTGCCCGGCTAGCAAAAGATATACTGTCTGGGGTCTTAAAGGCTTGAAGATAAACAAGTGGCCATCTAGTTCAGAAGCAACAAAGCCCACATGGAAGAACACACCAGCCTGTGAGGAGTAGAAAGGATCAGGTGTAGAAGGGATCAGGTATCAGGCATCAAAGACCAAAATATCAGAGCACTGGGAATGAGGGGGAGAGCGAAGTAGGGACCCAGGGCCCATCTGTGGGAAATTGGACATCCCCTTACAGAAGGGTCGCGGGAGGAGATGAGCCAGTCAGGGTGCAGTGTAGCAATGATGAAACATACAATTTTCCTCTAGTTCTTGAATGCTTCCTCCCCCTCACCATCATGAGTCCAATTCTACTTTACAAATCTGGCTGGACCGCAGGATGTACACTGGTACAGATAGGAACTGGAAACACAGGGAATACAGGACAGATGAACCCCTCAGGACCAGTGGTGAGAGTGGCGATACCAGGAGGGTAAAGAGAAGGTGAGGAAGAAAGGTGGAACAGATTACAAGGATCTACATATAACCTCCTCCCTGGGGGACGGACAGTAGAGAAGTGGATGAAGGGAGACGTCAGATGGTGTAAGATATGTCAAAATAATAATAATTTATAAATTATCAAGGGTTCATGGGGGACGGGAGATCAGGGAGGGAGGGAGAAAAATGAAGAGCTGATACCAAGGGCTCAATTAGAAAGCAAATGTTTTGAGAATGATGATGGCAACATACGTACAAATGTGCTTGACACGATGGATGGATGGATTGTGATAAGAGTTGTACAAGCCCCCAATAAAATGATTTTTTTAATGTGCTGCAAAATCTGGCTTATACTCAAGTATATACAGTATATAACACCCAAACTACAGCCATCGAATCAATCTCTATCATAGTGACCGTCTCTGTGCAGGGTTTCCAAGACTGTAAATCTTTATGGGCAGACAGCATTGTCCTTCTCCCTTGGAGTGGTTGGTGGCTTTGAACAGATGAACTTGTAGTTAACAGTTCAATGATTATCCCACAGCGTCACCACATCTATTTTTCATACTTAAAAGTTAATAGTGTACTCGATAATATAGGAAAATCGTTATCCTACCAAAATAGCATGAGCTGCAGTGATTTCCAAAAGCATTTGAAGGTGAGTGAGAAGGCAAACGGGAATACACCCACAAACATACGTAGGTTTGACAGAGGAAATTTCTTCCTGTGTATTTATATGCCCTGCAAAGACATCTGTAGATAATAGAGAGCATACAGGCGCACGGTTATGACAACTTCTTAGCCATAACCAAACATTTTGAAGAAATGTGTCACTGGACCTAGAGGCTCAGGACTGTAGTCTGGGGGAACAGCAAGGTCAATTAGCATAGCACAGTCCAGAGAGATAACATTCTACATCCTACTTTGGGGAATCAGTAGTAACTGGGTTCTTAACTTGTGAGCAGCCACCTAAGATACAACTACTGGCCTCGTCCCATCCAAAGTAAAGAATAGTGAAGAAAGTCAAAGATTCATGGGAACAGATAGTGGGAAGGACTAATGGGCCACACTATTTGTGCAGCCAAATAGCACCTGGCTACCAAAAAGATTGAAATAGGAAGTCCTGATGGAGGGGAAGAAAAGAAGGGAACAAAAGCCACAACATAGAAAAGCCCATAGATCCTGCTGAAACGTCTGAGAGTATAGTATGGCCCTTGGAGTACCATGCAAGCCTGAAACTAAACTACCATAAGGCTCAACTTTCAGCCAGACAGGAGAGAAGTCTATGAGGTAAATAGGCACTACTCAAAACACTCAGCCAGGAGAGAGCAGAAGCATAGCAGAAAGCTCAGCAGCCGCAAGGGCAGGAAAGAAAGGGCAAGCGGGAATGATAAGCATAGGAAGACAGTGAGCAAAGGTTCTGCTACATTGCAGAATTACAATCAGTGTCATGAACCAAAATGTCTATGAAGTGTCAAATGGAAACTCAATTTGGTCAATAAACTTTCACCCAAATCACAGTGTTTTTTAAAAAAAAAAACAGTAAGAAAAAAAAGAGCATTTGAATGCCCATGTAGATACTTTAAAAAAGATGGCGGAGATCATCTTATTTTCTGTTATGCGTAATTTAAGTACAAAATTTAAATGCCATGGTCCTGAGAATGCTCTAAGCACTATACTTTAAATGTGAGCTTTCACTTGTAAGATTTATCAAGATGCTCAATAGACTTAGTAAATACGTATGGTCTCCTGAATATTGTACTGTCAAAATCGATTGATTGAAAAGGAATGTTTCTCTCCGAAAATATTTCCCTGAGAAAATCCATTTGGAGCTTATATTTGGATATACTGGTAGTTGGAATGAAGAGATTATTTTATTTGTTCTTAGCAATTTGGGGGTACATATCTAAGAGAAAGAATACACTCAAAAAGGTAGTTATATAAAGACAGCAATATTTTACAACCATTATTGCACTGGCAATTATCATTGCTTTTTATATGTAACAACGGAATTATAAATCAGAAGATTAAAATAATTTAATTTGTTGATTCAGAAATAATATAAATGTAGCAAATACGTATCTATTTATAACTATACTGCGTCTTGCTACTTTTGGAAGGAGAGAATGTTCCTACAAACTCTGGGTAGTTAGCAGTTCTTGGAACTGCCTAAACAGCACAGAGTAAAACTTAAGATGTTTATAAAGACTCCTAGAGAGAGCTGTTTTCATAATTTGAAAGTACTAGTTAGAGCAGTGACATTTGACATGAAATTTCAAAATCTAATTAGTAGCCAATGTTTCTTCCATACACTCTCCTACGGCATCAGCATCCCCAGAAATCTTTAGTTTCTACTCACGCATCTCTTCTAAGCTGATTTGGTTACCATGGTTTTATCCCAGTGATTTTATGCAGAGTATTTTGGGGGTAAAAATTATAAAAAAATTTTCCTCCCAGAGTGACATATCCTTTTCTGATATGTCTAACAGTGGTATGTTTCTTGTATCATTTTGATCTTTGAAGGCTTTCATACATTGTAGAAACAGTAGCAAGTTACATGAAACACATTTTTGACTCAGATCATAGACAGAAAAAAGTACTGAAAATATATTTTTGCATAAGGAGTCAGGATTAAGGATCTCTATTCCTAAAACTGAATGTAAGGGTTTAGGTTTTACTTGAAATGGAACAGGAAACCCCTATTTTAGAATAGTAAAGTCCTAAATCTTATTCTCCCTCCAGAACAGTATTTCCCCAAATGAGCATTATTGCCATCTGCAGCCACCTGCACAATCCAGACAGTTATACTTGACCCCTGGTGGTCAACGGTTACTCTTGGAGCTGCTGCCCACAATGTCAGCCGTTAAAAACTACCTGTCTCTCCTCAGAAGAGAGGCGTTCTACTTCCATAAAGAGTTACAGTCTCAAAAATACCCAGGGACAGCTCTACTTTGTCCTATAGGGTCGCTATGAGTCAGGAGGAATGTGGTAACGCATTGGGATGTGATCTTCAAGGTCAGCAGTTCAAACCACCAGTCATTCTGCAGGAGAAACACAGGGTTTTCTAATCCCATAAAGAGTTACAGTCTCAGAAACTCACAGGGCACTTCTAACCTGGCCTGTAAGGTCATTATGAGTCAGTTCAACTTGATGGCAACAAGTTCTTTGGTCTATGAGCTTTAGTACAAAAGTTTTTAAATGTTGGGGGAGGAGCAGTGAGTAAAATTTTTTTTCCCTCCTGAGAAGGAGTCCATAGGTCAAATAAGTTTGGGGATCTGTGCTTTAGTCTAGAACATCTTCTGTGGCACCATGAAGTCATACTTCTAAAATGCCAGCTTGATTTTGACTCACTTGATTGGAATCTAAATTCTTATCATTTGCAGGAGAGGGGACACATTCTCTGGTGAGCTGGACTCATGCGCTTTCTCTGCTGATACTCACTCAGGCCAGCCAGATGCTGGATGTTTAAATAGCTGATGGGTCAAATTATACCACCTTTGTCAGTGAATTAAACCCAAACTTACTGCCATTGAGTTGATGCCCACTCGTAGAGGCTCTACAGAACAGTGACTTGGGACACAATTAATAAGTGTGCTGGGAAAGCAGCAATCAGGGGCTAGGACAACTGTCTTCCCATGGCAGCATCCGCACATTTCCCGTACCTTTGGGTGGGTTGCCATGTATACTCTCTCTCGCTGTGTGCTTGTGGGCAGCCCAGCCTTGTTCCTCTGATCTCACGTAGCTCAATATCCATCTTTTCCTTGTCACACTTTTCAGATTGGGTTCTTGCTCAGGATTGCTCAGGCAGTGGACACATAGTGACTGGGACAGGGTTCCCTTACAGGTGTCTATTCATATGTTAACTGGGTCCTCAATTGGAGATTATGGCTGCTACATCTACAGGAGCTACAGGTGACTCAGTGTCCCAAGAAAGTCAGTCAGGCAGAAATTGTCTGGCCTTTTCTACTCTAGTCTCAGGAATGTCCCAGGAAATTACCAAGGAGAGAGAAAATCTACAAGGAATAATAACCAGGAGGAATGGTAATAGACCAACTCCTCATCAGATTATCAGATTCAAAATTTCCCAGGAGAACTGCACCTAACCTTTCTAGGCTAGCTGAAGCTTATGCAGCACAAATCTCCAGATCACAGAGAGAGTAGAAAGGGGCCTAAACGTTTTCCATAAATCTAGACTAATTATGATATAAAATATCTGTCAAAGTCAGCAATAAAAAAACAAGACCAGTGGAGGGAGGGGTGGGGTGGAAAGGGGAAACCAATTACAAGGATCTACATATAACCTCCTCCCTAGGGAATGGACAACAGAAAAGTGGGTGAAGGGAGACGTCAGACAGTGTAAGATATGACAAAATAATTTATAAATTATCAAGCGTACATGGAGGGGGCGGAGAGGGAGGGAGAAAAATGAGGAGCTGATGCCAGGGGCTTAAGTGGCGAGCAAATGTTTTGAGAATGATGAGGGCAATGAATGTACAAATGTGCTTTACACAATTGATGTATGTATGGATTGTTATATAAGAGTTGTATGAGCCCCTAATAAAATGATTTTTAAAAATAAATAAATAAGACCAGAGGCTACTTTTACTCAAGAGTAACAAGGTAAAACTCTAAGAAAAGAATAGCACACACAATTGAGCAGCATACTAATGAAAAAAAAAACAAAACAGTACCATATCCAAGTGGAGATGATTCCAGGTATGTAAGGTTTCTATTTAGAAAATCTAAAACTAGGAAGGATAACCTTATGATCATCCTAAAAAGTCTTTTAAGAAAAACATAATTATATAACACTAATACCAAAATATAAGGAAAACAGGAATAGATGAACATGACCAAATTATTACAAATATTCATTTATCATATCAAAAGCCAAATGAAATCACTTACAAGTCTCCAAAAATTACAATTAAAGCCAAGACAAAGATAAGGATGCCCTCCATCACCATGCCACTTAGCATTGTGTGGAAATGATATGCAATTATGTAAATGAAAATAGAGTGAGAGTATAAATAGTGAAAAGCAGAAAGCAAAGGTACCGGTATTTGTAGATTATTTGTAGATTATATGTCTGGAAAACTCAAGACAAATATTTTAAAAACTACTAAAAATTCATAAATAGAAATTCAGCTAGCTAACTATATATAAATTACTAAGTCAAAATCAACAGCACTCCTATACATAAGCAACAGTTTGAAAAGATAATAAAGCAGCATAGCAATAATTGGCAAACAATAATAATCTCAGATATGTTTCAAAGAAGAAGAACTTTGAAACAACTAACAGACAAAAAAGAGCAATGATCTTTCTCACATATTATAGGACAAAACTGTACGAAACAAAACAGGTTTGGCACTAGCTCAGGATTAAATAAAGTGATGAAACGGAATACAAAGAGAAGGAATGTATGCAAATATATGAGAATTCAGTGTGTTATTTCATATTTTAGGTTCAGAGGATTACATTAGTAGGGACAAGATTAGGTCATCTAGTAAATGGTAGGAAAACAACTAGCTAGCCATTTGGAGAATTGTTTGTATGTCTCCAGGAAGGGGGAGGGAGGGGATACTTTACTATACTTCCAACAAAATATACCCTAGACACAACAAAGATTTAAATATAAAAAAAACAAACTGGCCTATCAGCATTTGAAGGAAACATATAATTTTTATGGCCTTTGTTTAAGCAAAGCACACAATACACATTTCACAAAACTGATAAATCTGACCATCTGGAAACAAAATAGATGAGATAATGCATGGTACACATCCGGCACTCTGCTGAACACAGCTCATCTAATTTATTTAATTTTCTTTTTTTCATTGAATTCAGAGTTTGTTTTTATCATTTTATTGGGGGCTTGTACAGGTCTTACCACAACCCATACATAAATCCATCGGCATCATGCACATTTGTACACTTGTTGCCATCATCATTTTCACTTTTGTTTGTTGAAATCATTTTGAGAGCTTGTACATCTCTTAGCACAATCCATACATACATCCATTGTGTGTCAAGCACATTTGTACATTTGTTGCCCTCTTCATTCTCAAAACATTTACTTTCTACTTGAGCCCTTGGTATCAGCTCATTTTTCCCCTCCCTCCCCACTTCCCCCTCCCTCATAAACCCTTGATAATTTATAAATTATTATTATTTTGTCATATCTTACACTGTCTGACATCTCCCTTCACACTTCTTTCTGTTGTCCGTCCCCCAGGAAGGAGGTTATATGTAGATTCTTGTAATTGGTTCCCCCTTTCTGCCCTACCTTCCGTCTACCCTCTGTTATCACTACTCTTACCACTGGTCCTGAAGGGATCATCTTTCCTGGATTCCCTGTGTTTCCAGTTCCTATCTGTACCAGTGTACATCCACTGGTCTAGCCTGATTTGTAATGCAGAACTGGAATCATGATAGTGGGGGGGGGGGAGGAAGCATTCACAAACTAGAGGAAAGCTGTATCCCTCATCATTACTACTGTACCCTCACTGGCTTGTCTCCTCCCTGTAACCCTTCTATAAGGGGTCTACAGGTGGGTTTTGGGTCCCCAACCCCCTCATTCAAAATAATATGATTTTTTGTTCTTTAATGCCTGATACCTGATCCCTTCGACACGTCGTGATCACACAGGCTGGTGTATTTCTTCCAGGCATCATCATTTTCAAAACATTTTCTTTCAACTTGAGCCCTTGGTATCAGCTCATTTTTTGTCCTCCTTCCCTTACTCTCCTTCCCTCATGAACCCTTGATAATTTTTTTTTCCATGTCTTACACTGACTGATATCTCCCTTCACCCACTTTTCTGTTGTCCGTTCCCCTGGGAGGTAGCTATAGGTAGATCATTGTGATTGGCTCTCTCTTTCTTCCCCTACCTTCTCCTTACCCTCCTGGGTATCACCACTCTCATTACTGGTCCTGAGGGGTTTATCTGTCCGGGATTCCCTGTGTTTCCAGTTCTTATCTGTGCCAATGTACATGCTCTGGTCTAGCTGGATTTGTAAGGCAAAACTAGAGTCATGATAGTGGGTGGGAGGAATATACTGAACCCTGCCTGGCTCGTCAATTCATTTAATTTTCAAAGCGATTGTATGAGATGTATTAGCTACTAGATAAAACATTTTGAATATCTATGAAATCATCACACATACAAATCAGATTTTAGCTATGGTCTCAAAAAGGTAAAATGAACATTAAATCTTCACCACTTTTTAAAGTGATGCAGCTAAAAATTTTGATGAAGTCACTGTACTCACTCCAAGCTCAAGGTTACACACACACACACACACACACACACACACACACACACACTATGGTTGTTTTTGTACACAAAAGCTGGCAGATGTTAGGTGCAAAATATTACAACGATGCGTCACATTAACTCTGAAAATTTATTTCTAAATGGTCTAATAAATTTTAGTTAAGCTTCAAAACAAATCATCCAGCAAATGTTTAAAATCATCCTCCAAAATATAATGTTTCATGACTAAAATATTGCAGGAAGGAAAAACAATTTCCTATCTAGTTCTCACAGCTGGTTCCAATCCTTCGATTACTAATTTTCCCAAGCTACCTCTAAATTACCTTCAAACTGCTGTGCCCTCCTGCAAGCTGCAATCTTGGAGCATTTTTTCCAGTACCATGACTTAAGGGTATGTTAAACAACTTGTTATATTTGTGTGAGGTCTGAAACACTCAAAAGTGATAGTTTAAGGGCTCAAGTAGAAAGAAAATATTTTGGAAATGTTGGTAGCAACATATGTACAAGTGTGCTTAATACAATTAAACGATGGATTGTTATAAGACTTGTAAGAGCCCCCCCCCCAATAAAATGATTGCCGTACATACTCGTGTATATCAGCCAATTTTTTTCCCAGCACATTTTTAATGCAGTTTTTGTGGTAAAAGTAGGTACCTTGGCTGATATTCTGGTAGGCTTATACTAGAGTATTTATGGTAATTTAAAAAGTGAGAGCTCACTCATACATTTTAGTAGGAATTATATTCTTTTGAAAAGAACTGCCTTGTCAATAAACAGCAAGATGGTAATTTTATCGTGTAATAATGACAATAACCCAACAGAACTTATAGCAAATAAAACATTAACTTACAAATGCTACCAGGAATGTATGCCACAGCATTCCCTGAAGTACTTTTAAGACTTTATCAGCTCATCTTATTTGTTCTGTAAATCAGTAGACCTGGACTCTAATCAGGATTCTGTAATTAACACCATGTAAAACTTTGAGTAAGGCATCTACGTATGCAAAACTCCAGCCTTTTTCACAGATAAAAGTTAGACTAAGTCATCTGTGACATGCTCTACAGCCAAAATAATTCTTTGTCTCCCGTACTTTGGCCATGTTGTCAAGAGAGACCAGTCCCTAGGAAGGCCATCCTGCTTGGTAATGTAGAGGGGCAGCAAAAAGCAAGAAGGTGCTAGATAAGATACGGTAAGTGGATTGAAACAATGGGCCCAAACAGAAGAACATTTGTGGGGCAGTGTTTCCTAGGGACATAGGGTCGCCATGAGTCAGAATCAACTCAACAGCATCTAACAACAAGATTGCTACATGCCAAGACACTGCTCTTCCTGGGTAAGTTTTAGTGAAAACTTTCATTGGCCCACCATTGCCTTTAGTTGTAATCCTTAACTTTTCACAGCAATCATGCATTTCTATTTTTAAAAGCTTTCTACTTCATTTAACAAAGCTACTGTTCCAAGTTAAGTCCAAAAAAAAAACGAAGTGAGAGGAGGAGAGAAGGAAGGGTCACCGTTCACAATGATTGAAGCATAACACCCCCACCCCAGAGGGGGATGAACAACAGAAATGTTGGTAAAGAGAGACAGCAGTCAGTGTAAGACATGAAAACAATCATAATTTATAAGTTATCGGGGGGAGTGGGGAGGGAGGGGAAAAAAGAGGACTTGATGCAAAGGGCTTAAGTGGAGAGCAAATGCTTTGAAAATGATTAGGACAAAGAATGTACAGATGTGCTTTATACAATTGATGTATGGATGGATTGTGATAAGAGTTGTATGAGTCCCTAATAAAATGTTAAAAAAAAAAAAAAGAAGTCAAACCTGGAAAAAAAATGTATAAGTTATCAAGGGATCATAAGGTAAGGGGATGGGGACAGAGGAGCTGACACCAAGGGATCAAACAGAAAGTAAATGTTTAGAAAATGAGGATGGTAAAATACGTAAACATGCTTGAAACAATTGATGTATGGAATGTTATAAGAACTGTAAGATCCCCCAATAAAATCATTTAAAAATATAAACAAACTCCAAACTCATCTTTAAAAAAAAAAGCTTTAAAAGATTCATTTATGATTAAAAAGCTAATAATTTCATGGCCTTAAGATACTAATTCCTGGACCCGAACATGTTCTGGGTGCAAGTATCTCTTACGGGTTCCATGACAGAAATGTCTTCCCTAACTTTCTGAATGTTGTTGGGAGTCTGGCCATTCTCCTGCCTTATTTTTGTAGGCGTCTGTATACTATTATGCTCCTAGCCTTACCACCTTGTGAGATTTTGGTTTTCATTGTTTCCTGTTGGATCTCCCAGCAGTGAAGCACAGGAGGAGTAGACGCATACTGAGAATAACTGATACAAAGGGTTATGGGGAGTGCAGGGTGGGGGTGGATGATGGAGAGGGGAGGGGTCTCGGGAGTGGATGGTGAAGATGGGATGGGTGGGGGGATACTAGAATGGACTGTGAATGCACAGCTCAGTGGTTCTCAACCTCGGGGTCGCAACCCGTTTAGGGGCCGAATGACCCTTTCACAGGGGTCGCCTGAGCAACAAAAATAATTTTATGGTTTGAGGTCACCACACATAAGGAACTGTCTTAAATGGTCACAGCATTAGGAAGGTTGAGAACCACTGGCATAACTCATCATGGAGGTGATTTAACCATGGGAGGGGGAATGTTCTAAAGAAGACTACTTGCCAGTAAAACTGTTGAAAAACAAACAAAAAACTAATTCCTCAAGAGCCGAGCAACATTCATAGCATTTGCAATAGTCCCGTCTTGCATTTGTTACTTATCAGTGTGTACCTGGGCTCCCTGGGTAGCACCAGTGTTCCTACTTGGGCCCGTGTTCTCGGTGGTTGCTTATGCATCAGAGCCACCTGGCAAGCTTGAGAGCAAAAGAAAAGGTGCTACTAACTCAACTCCAAAAACACTACATCTTCATTTTTAAAACTTCTCTTGTAACTCTGATGTGCAGTTTCGATCTGTCAGTTTGAGGAAAAATAATACCAAATTAGGAATCAGGAAGCCCAGAGCATACATAATATGTTTCAAAATTGTGTCATTTATATATCCAGCCGCTTATCCCCTCGTTTCTACGACTATAAAAAAAAGTGTTAAACTGCTCTCTATATATTCGGAAAACTTAACTACTTAGCCTTTTGACGGTATTATGGGCAACTACAACTTCCCGTAATTCTGAACATGCACCATTTACTTGCACAATTCAAAGGTCAACTTTATATTACCCCAAGAAATGCCGGGCTGTACATGCAGGATAATCACCACCAGCTCCAAACTTCATACTTTGTTTAAAAAAAGAAGATTATGAAACCCATTAAACTGTCCTTTGTTGGTGGTGTAGTAGGTATGCAGTGGGCTGCTAGCTGCAAGGTCAGCAGTGAGAAACCCCCAGTTGTTCTGTAGGAGAAAGACGGGGCTTTCTACTCCCATTAGAGTTGGGATCAGAAACTCACAGGGGAAGTTCTGCCCTGTCCTAGGGTACGAGTCAGCATTGACTCAACAGCAGTTACATTTGATTTGGTTTGGGTTTTGTTATTAAGCAACATACTGAAAGCATTCATAGGAGAGAAGTAACAAGGCGGGATGAACACAAAAAGACATGTTGGCAAACCTGCAAATTCCAAGACTTGTCCTGTGAGGCATGGAATATGATGCAGAAATAAAAATGACATACCATAAGCCCTACAAGATAAATGAACTTTTAAAATGTTATGTTTTCATATTAAGTGATTCCATTAACATGAAATGGCACCGAACAGGCAAATCCATGCAGGCAGGAAGTGAGCTGGGGGTGGGAAGCCAGGGTGATGGAGAGGCATAACTTCACTTCAGGTGAAGTTCACAGCACAACTCGGGAGAGAATAAAACACCACTAATTTGTATACTTTAAAAGAATGAAGTTTACGGATAGTCTCAAAAAGCTATTATAAAAAATGTAAAATAGGATAAAAATGTAAGCAATATCAGAGATTGCAAAAGAGGGAGGTATCCAGCTCTGCTTCTGAAGGCCAATGAAAGAGAGAAAGCTCGTGAGGAAGCGCTCTCTGATCCGCCCCTCCCCCTCGGAGGTCACTGCTTACAGAGCCTACCACACAAACAGGCACCGAGCTAAAGGATTGATTGGAAAGAAAAGCATGTCGGAGTACATCCAACAGTTTTACTGTTAGTATGAATGGGGCATGAGGGGAGGTTTGGTAAGAGCCAAGACATAAACATGAACAGCAGGCCAGACAAGTTGCTGAGGACCTGGAGCACCACAACCAGTAGGCTAGTGGAACGTACCAGCCAAACATGATCTGAAACCACACTCACCCTTTATAAATGGATGATGGCCTGGGAAAAGTTATTTAGTATTTCTGAGTGCCAGTTTTCTTATCTGTCAAAAAAGCTGAGAGTGCCTTCACATCATAGGAACACTGGGAAGACTAAATGACTTTAATGTATCTGAAGTATTTAGAAAATTGCTGAACAATGGAAGTATCCACTAACCATCAATATCACGTGGGAGAAAGATGGGCTTTCCACTCCAATACAGTGTTACAGTCTTGGAAATCCACAGCCCACAGGGCACCTGTATCCTGTCCCGTCCTATAGTGTTGCTATGAATTGGCATCCACTCAATGACGTGTTAAGTTTTTTAAATCAGTACTACTATTTGGTTCTAGATTTGAGTGTTTGTTTTTATCAAAATCAAACAGAAGAGGATTACAAATAAAGTCTGTAGCATCACAGTGAATTGCTGGTTTGTAGGAGAATCCTATGTTATGATAAAAAAAACCTAAACTGTGCCATAATTTCTTCATTTAATCTGAAATGACTGTTTAGTCTTCATTTACACCATGAGATGCAAAGTGAATGGCAACTTCCTGCTTCCAAGCCAGAGGAGCAGTGAAATGGCAGAATTACCGCCCAACAGCTGCCTGGTAGGCTCTATGATTCCACTTGGTGGTCTTGGCTCTCATTTCAAATTTGCAATTAGCTTCACTTCTACTACTCAGCACAGATATTATGAACAAAATGTCTTTCCAAACAAGGATCAAGGTCTGTCGAATCGAAGTCAGCTCTGAGATTGCCACTTCGCATTGGTATGCTCTTCAGGAGCCCTGGGGATGTACTGTGTGGCATGTTGGCCTGCTAGCCCCAGTCAGCAGTTTCAGGAAAGATAAGGCTCAACTCCCATAAAGGTTGAAGCTCAGGAAACCCACAGGGCAGTTCTACTCTGTCCTACAGGGTCACTATGAGTGTGAATCAGCTCCATGGCAGTGAGTTTAGTTTGGGTTTATAAGCTATTTGTCATCTTGGTGCTGAGAAATATACAAAATATATTCAAATTTAAACTTCGTAATCATGATAATGGGAAAATACCTAATTTCACAAAGACAAATTATATCAATGTTAATACCTATTCATGACTTTTAAATAGTCTTTAAAAGCACTCTTGAATTATAAATTCCTAATTATAGCAGTGGGTGGTGGGGTTTTTTGCTGTTAGGTGCCTCTCCATCAGTTCCAACTCAGTGGTGCCCCTGTCTACAACAGAATGAACCCTGCCTGCTCTGGCTCCATCCTCCCAGTAGCTGCTCCATTTGAGCCCAATGTGGCAGTCACTGTGTCAGTTCATCTTGAGACTCTGCCTCTTTTGTGTTATCCCTCTACTTTACCAAATAAGATGTCCTTTTCCAAGGACTAACCTTTCCTGATAACATGCCCAAAGTATATGAGATAAATCCTCTCAGTGCCCTCAATTTTAAGGAGCAATCTGGGTACACTTATTTCAGGGAAGAATTGCTAGTTCTGGTAATCCAATGTACTTTCAATATTCTTCAACACCATAATTTAAATATATCAGTTCTTCAATCTTCCTTATTCACTGTCCAGCTTTAACTGCAAATAAGTTAGTTGAAAATATCATGGGTTGGATCAGGTATACTTTAGTCCTCAAAATGATATCTTTGCTCCTGAACACATTAACAAGAGTTCTTGTACATCAGATTAACCCAATACGTCATTTGAATTCTTGACTGCTGCTTCCATAAGAATTGACTGTGGTCCTTGAAATTGTCAATTTTCTATCCGTTGATCAAGTTGTTGTCTATTAGTTCCAAATAAATTTTGGAGGAAGGGGGGGGGGGCAGAATTATTATTAAATATTATTAATTATTTTACAACAACAAGAATATGCATGGCATTAATTTTCTCATAGACTCTCAAATCTATGAAATTGAAATCCTTTTGGACATGAATAAGGAAGACTGAAAAGAATTGAATTATGGTGTTGAAAAAGAAAACTGAATATACCACGGACTGCCAGAAAGAAAAAGTCTGTCTCTGAAGACAGACAGCCAAAAGCTCCATAGAAGCGAAGATTTTAAGACTTGGTTTCATATACTTTTAACATGTTATCAAGAGGGACCAATACCTAGGAAAAGACACCATGCTTGGTGAAGTGGGAGGGCAGTAAAGAAGAAGACTCTCAATGATACGACTGATGCCATGACTACAATATTGAGCTCATATATGGCAATTGTGGTGATGTCACAGAACCTGGGCACTGTTTCATTCTGTTTACATAGGGTCTCTATGAGTTGGAACCAATTTGACAGCCATACCCAAACAAACACAGAAATGAGGGCTCCACATATATGGTCACAATGCTTGACTGCTAAGCAAGTCTGACAGTTTAAGTCCACCAGCTGCTCCACAGAAGAAAGGTGCTTCCCTAAAGACTACTGGCTGAGAAACCGTACGGGGCTTATAGGGCCATTATGAGTCAGTATAGTGGCCACTATGAGTCAGTACCACTCAATGGCAATGGGTTTGGAGTTTTTTGTTTGGTTAACTGGTTGATTTGTATACTCTATTAACTGGCCGTTACAAGCCTTTAATACTGATTGTTTTTGTTGTTGTTAGCTGTCATCCAATCACCTGTGACTCACGGCAACCCCATGCACAATGGGATGAACCCAATCCTACACGAGCTCCATGCTAGTTTGCAGACTGGACCATTGTGAGCCCAGGATTTCCACTGGGTGATTATCAGAGGCGGATCACCAGGTCCTCTTCCCAGTCACAGTCTGCGAGTTCCAACGAAACATGAAACCCGGCCAGCACATGAGATACTCTGCCTGAAAGCCAATCCTGCAAGAAGTCTATCACTAAACCACCTTTGCCCCCATACTTTATAACTAAGTGCCTGTATGTTAAGACAAATGTAACTGAAGAGACTATTACAGTTGGATAAAAAGTGGTTCTCTATCTTTTCATAGAAGTGATATTTTGCTTTGTATTGTCAATGTAAACTAATCCAACTTCCCCATTCTACCCTAATTTCGAAGAGTAAAGGTATGATCTATACCAATAGTACCATTCACACAGAAAGTACATTATGTTTGATGAATGAAAGTAAAACACTACTCAAAAGTGAAAAGGCCAATTCTCAAATGCACAGGTGAAAAAGAGAATATTCAAATTCATCTGGGAAAAGGTGGTATGTCAAATAGACGAAAAAAATAGACAAAACAATCTTGAAAAATGAAAGGAAAAAAAAGACACTTCCTGACTTCAAATAATAATATAAAACTACAGTCATCAAAACAGACTGATACTGGTATAATGAAAGATACAAAAACCAATTAAATAAAATTGAAAGTCCAGAAATAAACCATTATCAACTAATTTTTTTGACAAGGGTACAAGCCCATTAAATGGAAAAAGAGGAATCTCAATAAATGATACTGAGAAAATGAACTTCCAAATACAGAATAATTAAGTAGGATTCATTCCTCACATTATCAAGGACCTAAATGCAAAATCTCATCACCACAGCACTCTTAAAGCAAAAATACAGTATGTCTACAAGATGATTGTTAATGGCTATGAGATATAATACCAAACGCACAAGCAACAAAACACAAAATAATTAGAACCTAATAAAAATGAAATAATTTTGTTCATCACAGGACTTTATTAAAAAATTAGGAGTGTCAGAAAATAAAGAAAGGAAAAATGAAGAGTGTCTATAATTAGGAAGAACTTTAAGAGAAACATATTAATGACCATGAGACCAGTAATTATGCATGGTTACCAGGGATGGGGAGAAGAGGGAAAAGGAGAAATCATTCTCTAAGTAGTCATGAATTTCTGTTTATGGGGAAATCATTCTCTAAGTAGTCATGAATTTCTGTTTATGGTGAGGGAAACTATGGATAAAAATTTCAAAACTTGACTAATGTTAATGATATCACTAAGCTGCAAACGAAGTTGGAGACGGACATTGTGCTGGTCAAGCAGAGGAGCAGTGACAAAGAGAAAGGTCCTCAGTGAGATGGACAGACACAGTGGTGCAACCAGGGGCTTAAACATAACAATGATGTGGATTACACACTACCAGGCAGTGTGTTGTTCTTTTTTATTTTTTTAATCATTTTATTGGGGGCTCATACAACTCTTATCACAATGCATACGTCCATCATGTCAAGCACATTTGTACATTTGTTGCCATTATCATTCTCAAGCTTTCTACTAGAGCCCTTGGTATCTGCTCCTCATTTTCCCCTCCCTCCCCAACTCCCTTTCCCTCACGAACACTTGATAATTTATTAATTATTATTTGTGTTGTTCTATTGTACATAGGTCTCTATGAATCAAAACTGGCTCGATGGAACTTACAACAACTAGTTGGACATAGGGAAAAGGATGCATTGGCAAATGTTGCGTTATATATAATTTTAGAATTACTACACCAGAGGAAAAAATGGGTGGTAGATACCACAGTCCATGTGACCAAACATCTCAAGGAGCCGAGTGGTGTTTGGTGCTGTTTTAATTAAAGGATTAGAATCGTCCTCCTGGGTCAATCCAGTCAAACAACATAACACTGTTTCTTTTTTGTTGTTGTTGTTGTTGTTTTGTTTTGTTTTCATAACACTGTTTTAAAAGGTTCTGTTCTACCTTCCAGTTCAGGAAACCGCATAATGCCTGGCATCCTAAGAGCTTGGGAACAGACACCCAAGATACAACAATTGGTCTCTATGCACCTGAAGTAACAAAGAAGGAAGTCCAAGAACCAGAAAAGCACCTGGACTAGAGGACTAAACGCCTCCATAAACCACTGCTTCCTCTGCTGTGAGACCAGAAAAACAGAGCCTGGCTACTATTAATGAACACTGGAATAAGGGACACAATAGATGGACCCTGATTAAAAAGGGAAAGCATGAAAAACTTAAGCCTTATCATTTTATTTGCTTTTTCAAATTGTACATACCTTTTACAAATTAAATCTATTTAAAGAGGCAGAGGGAAAAAATACCAACTCACCCCACTACAACGGCTTTCACAAAAAATAACAGGTGTTGGCAAGGATGTGAAGCAATTGGAGCTCACAGCTACTGCTGCTGGGAATGCAAACTGGTAGAGCCCCTGCGGAAAACAGTGGGCAGGTCCTCGGGAAGTTGAACACAGACCACCATATGATCCAGTACTTAAAGACATAGATAGCAGTCTTTTTATTTTATTTAAGGAGCCTCGGTGGCAGGATTGGGCTCCGCAGTCCAAACTCATCTGCTGCTCCCCAGGAAGAGGAGGAGGCTTTGTGCTCCTATAAAGATGGGCAGCCTCGGAAACCCACAGGGCCGTTATTCTCGGTCCTGCTGGGTGGCTATGAGTGGACTCAATTCCATGGGAGTTTTGTTGTTGGTTTTCATTTGATCTTTAGGAGTTCAATATTAAATTATAAAGAACCTATCCTTGAAAATATTGGTGTAAGCCTTAACCTAGACAGAAAGCTATAATTTAGCTAAAAAGCTTTAAGAAAAGCAATGTTACGTGTACCTGAGACCGTCAAAGCATAGAAAACAATGTCTTATTTTTTTAGGTATTGGGCTTCACATAAAGGGATTATTCCAGGATTAATCTCAATCTCAGCAAATCTCACTTGTTCCAATTTGTAGAAGACATTATTTACAAGTTTTCTTTTCCCTCCCATGCAGTCAAGACAGAAAACAGAAACAAATGGATTCTTGCCAAAATGCTTCCACTGCCCTCTAGTGCCCATTTTGAGGAATGAAGACCACATGTCAGTTGGGAAATTAAAAACAAAGCTGCTGGATTTTGGATCAGAGCCTCTAGCATCCTCTGCTGACAGAATCTAGTAGGTGTCATTAAATAGCTCTATTTTGAAGAATGTTAATTTTCCTCTGAAGTTAAAAGTATTATTCTTCCTCTTACTGCTTCTTTAAAAGGCTCTTCATTCAAAAAATAATTTTCTTTAAAAAAAGCTCTTCCTTATAAGCTTCAGTTTAACCAAAAATGGTCACTAATCAAAGATCAGCATTGATGATGAAAATAAACCTAGTAACTTTTTTAATGTTTTTTGAAAATGTAATGAAAATACCTTCTGGAATATGGGTGGGTGGGGTGTTCATTGGGGGTGGGGATGCATAAAAGGCAGCAATGTCAAAGAGCTCAGGAAGGAAAAAAATGTTTGAAACTGATTGTGGTAGCAATTACATAATACCGCTTGATGTGATCAAATGATGGAATGATATCTATATCTATATTATAGATATAATGTATATATCTATATTAACTTCCAATAAAATGGTTCTGGGGAAAAAATTAGTAAAATAAACCTAGTAATTTTGACTGATAAGGGTATGCCAAAGGAGACCTGTTGCTGCAAGTATGCTGGTTAATGGGCACAAGGTCAGGAGTTCAAATTCACACCTGCTCCGGGGAGAAAGCTGAGGCTACGTGTTCCTCTGAAGATGTACAGTCTCACAAACCTTAAGGAGCAGAGCTACTCTGTCCTATAAGGTCGCTGCAAGTCAAAATAGAACCGCAGACAGAGGGTTGCAGTGCGTGCCAGCAGGCCTATGTTAAGGGCTGACATGAACCCTCTCATTCTCATACCAACTCCTCAGAACGAAAGAGGATTTTTCACCGGACCTTCAATTCTCTAACCTTGCCTTAGGCAGGAAGGAAAGAGACTGACTGATACAGGTGGTTGGCAATGGCCAAGGCCAAGGGGATGAGAAGACTCAGACCAGAAGACAGAGAAGCACAGTGGTGGGCCAAACTTGGATTCTCCACCAGAGAACGTGCCAGTTAGAGAGTCAGACCAAGTTCATGGAAAACAGGTGCCACCAACTAAAAAGTCACTGTCACATCTACCTTTAGTTAGTCATAAAACTCCAACTTTCAATTTTCTGTAGTAATAGGAAACAGGATAGCAAGGATAAGAGAATGTTTCAATAATGCCGTGGCTAAAAAAATGACTTTTCATCTCTTCTCTCTGACCCAGCCCAAGTTTTTTTAACTATGCAGTTCAAATAATGATCAATAATAATGAACATTTTTGAAAATGATTAGGGCAAAAATATGTACGGATGTGCTTTATACAATTGATGTATGTATATGTATGGATTGTGATAAGAGTTGTACGAGCCCCTAATAAAATGTAAAAAAAATAGAAAAAATAATAATGAACATTCAAATATTCACTAAACAAAACGCATGTCAACATTTGAGAGTTAGCAAAAAGTTTGATACATTTCAGTAATCATTTACTTGTGTTCATTTTCATTCTTTTTAAAAGGACAATTTTACTCCCATTATTGGTATGATATTGGAATAAATTAAGAATGCCTGAAAATCAAGCTTGTCATCAGAAGGTTTGTAATACACATTAACATTTGAAATTCTGTAATTTCAGCAGTTAATGCCAGGTGCAAAAGGCAGCCTAAGCAGCAACTAAAGTAAAATTCACATTAGAAAACAAAAGAAAAAAATCACAATTAAGTAGGTTAGTTCATATGCAGTCTGGTAGTTTTCCTTCTAATTCTATCATTCTAAATCCTCGTCTTTGAAAACTGTTCTGCGTTATCCTGTATCTGGGGCAGCTAGGTCCTCCTACACCTGGTTTGGGCAGGGGTTGCACACAGTGGACACATTCATCGAAATGCCTCAAGCTGAGCATTAAGGCCTGGGGACAGCTGCAAATATGAATTATACCTGATTTATTTTTCTAAGTTTTATGAGACTATTTTTGGAACAGAAAGCTATAGCATTTTTGTCCTATTAGCTAGATAGGTTGGTATAATAAGTAAATTAATAAAACAAAACGTATTGCCATTGAATCAATTCCGACTCCCTGTGTTTCCCAGGCTGTCATCTTTAGAAAAGCACCCTGCTGTACTCGCCCTATATAGACCAGCAGGTTCAAACCGCACACCTTTTGGCTAGCAGCTGAGAACATAGCTACTGCACCACCACGCTGCTAATTTCACTTTATCTTGAAGCAGCTCCATTCAGATCTCAACACTCACATTTTCTCTTTTCACAGAGATCGCTGTCTGCTCCCATTTCCCATGGAAAAACAGAACTGGCGTGTCATCAGAAGAAAACGCTCCAGTGTCACAAAATGACCCTGTCGATTATACAAACCAAACAGGTTCCACTCCACCTGGCAAACAGCTTCTCTGGAAACACTGTGCTAGAGGCAAAAGCACGCTGGTGGTGCAGAGGGTTACAAGTTGAGGCTGCTCACCACAAGGTTATCAATTCAAATCCATCAGCTGCTCTGCTGAGGGAAGATGAAGTTCTCTTCTCTTGTAAACATTTACTTGGGGGATGGACACTGGTACAGACAGGAACTGGAAACACAGGGAATCCAGGACGAATGATCCCTTCAGGACCAGTGGTGTGAGTGGCGATACTGGGAGGATAGAGAGAGGGTAGGTTGGAAAGGGGGAACCGATTACAAGGATCTACATGTGACCTCCTCCCTGGGGTACGGACAACAGAAAAGTGAGTGAAGGGAGACGTCGGACAGGGCAAGATATGACAAAATAATAATTTATAAATTATCAAGGGTTTGTGAGGGAGGGGGAGTGGGGAGAAAGGGGAAAATGAGGAGCTGATGCCAGGGGCTTAGGTGGAGAGCAAATGTTTTGAGAATGCTGAGGGCAATGAATATACAAAATAAATAAATAAAGGAATACAAAAAATATATTTAATTGGGTGAGGGGGCAGGGAAGAGCTGACACTAAGGGCTCAAAGAAAGTAAATGTTTAGAAAATACTGATGGCAACATGTGTACAAATATGCTTGATACAAGTGATGTATGGGTTGTTAAAAGAGATGAAAGAGCCCCAATAAAATGATCTTTTAATAAATAAATAAAGATTTACTCTGATGGGATAGGCTACCACCCAAGCGTTCAAAGATAAGACAAAGAAAGAATTTCGTGGAAGTCCTTGAATGTCCACAATGTCCAATATCCCAGAGGTTACAGAATGAGAACTGACAAAGGGCCTCTGGGTTTGGATATGTAGACTTCACCCAAAGGAATCTCTGTGAGAATAGACAGACGTGGCAAGGACAGACAAGGAAGACTTGAAGAGGAAATGTGTGGTGACAAAGGAAAGGTAGCAATACAGATACTCTTAAGACGTGTAGCAAAAAAAAAGAAAAAGGAGAAGGTAGGACAGGAGCTTGGAGGGAAAACCAATTTAAAAAAAGATTTTAGTATGTGTGCCAGCTTACATCTATTAGAAAGGGCTGAATGAATGCACAAGATGAAAGAATGGACATCAGTAACTTATGGTGATAAATCCAAGTATAAGAGAAAAAAGGAGTTGGACTCAAGGGCACCTACACAACCCAAATCCAAACCCAGTGCCAGCAGGTTGATTCCAACTCAGAGAGATCCTGCATGGGGTTTCCAAGGCTGTGAATCTTTCTCCTAAGGAGCCACAGGTGGGTTTGAACCACCCACCTGGTGGTTAGCAGTCCAATGCTTATTAGCTGACAGCACTAAGCTTGAGAAGTAAATGAGGCAATTCTGAAATAACTGCAAATACATAATTAGCATTCTGACATGCAAAACATTCTCTTGTAGTTTGCTTAGCATTACCTCAAACCAATTTTCTAAGGGAACTAAATTCAGTTTCTGAGTTAAAAACAAAAGTATGAGACTGAGAGCAACCAACCACAAAGCCAAAGTTCTTTCCAGTTCAATGTTAAAACACAGGCCACATACGAAGAGTCATCTGAAATGAACTTATCTGTCTAGATCCCACCTGTGTTCACGTTCAAGAATCTTATCAGTAGATCCCCTCTGCCTTTCATCTTTGACTCTCCTATTATTTCATCTAGAAGGCTGCCAGTATCCCACCTATCTGAATGAATATGTGAATATAACAAAGCAGAAGAGCTGTGTTCTTCAGAAGCCGAAAAGCAATCAAATAAAGTCTCCACCCCCATAGCATCAAACCATTCAAAGGGATGGACAGGCGAAGGCCTCTGTGCAAGACAACCTAATTTACTGTAACCTAGGAAAGTCAGAGCCAAGTCACTTTCACGACATTTCCACATTGCCAACTCACTATTGCACCTGCCACCGCTGTCCTAGCCTTGCAAAGACCGTTGGCGCTGTAAGCTGCAAAGAGAAATAGGAAAAGGAAAAAGGAACACAGGAATCTCTTAACTCCCATTTTTGTCTGTTTCCTAAAAATTTCGGCGATAAACCACTAATAATATTAATAAAAAGCTTTCCATTACCATTTAGTCCATACTTTAAAACTGAGACATTTGATGGGCATTTCAGCTGACAGGCTTCATTCATTCATTCAATCATTCATTTTAACTAAGTACGTTTACACCAGAAAGCACTTAAAAATATTTGTTTCCGAAGAACTGTGCAGTCTTATGTGAATCAGTACACTATTATGTTACACCATAACACAGCAAAGAGATTCCCAGGAGTCAAGTCCAAGTATCCAAACCCAAAGGCCCTTTTACAGTTCTCATAGCACATACCCTGATATAACTCCCATTTCAACTGTGAAAGGTAGTGCCTGAGCCGTGCTATAGGTCTACTCGGACATCAGTTCTGAGTCAAAGGTCGGTTCTTCTCTATCAACTAACTACCTGTTCTAGACAAACTGATCCCCTCAGCATATGGCACCTAATACTGTACACAACCCCTCTGCTACTGCATTAATTCTTCAGAAATAGAGTCTGACCTGCCTCCCACCCAAACACACACACACACACACACACACACACACACAAACTATTGCGCCAGAGAGTTGAATCTAACTCATGGAAACTCTGTGTGCTACAGAGTAGATGATCTGGGCTTCATGGGTTTTCCTGGCTATAATCTTTACCAAAGCAGATGGCCAGGCCTTTCCTCCATGGAGCTGCTGGCTGGTTTGAACCATCACCGTTTCAGTTAGCAGCTAACTTCAAACTGTTTGCACCAACCAGGAACTAGCTATTTCCCCATCAATGCCCATTGAAGTACAGCCCTCTGCAAGGTGAATTCAAATCCCACCGCCCCCAGAAAGCATTTCTTTATGCCTTCTGGTTGTAATCTAATCAGTCTCACCTTTCTACTTCCCTTACATGCGAAAAGGCAGCCAGGAACCACCCAACTATGTCCTCACATACATTTAAGTCTTCCCTTTTGCAACTGTTTTTCTTGCCATATCCTTTGCCCTCCTCTGCCCTCCACCCATTGTCAGCCTTGCAAACCCATTTTCACATTACAAGTTAACCTAAATATTATCCAAAAGAATTCATCCCATCTTCCACATGTTTCGGTGGCAGTCAATGTTTCCACAGCACTTTGTGGCCAAGATGTGTTTGCTGTTACTCACACTGCTTAATTGTTGATAGGGGCTTGAATAGAAAAAGAGCAAGGGTCCCACGCATGCTCAATAGAACAAACTTGTTCACTTTGTTTAAAACCATACTCCAATTGCCTGAACACGTTTTTAATATCCCTTTATAACTGCAGATTTGTCCATTTCTCCTGCGTATTCTGGCAAATTTCTCTCTTCAGACTTTAAGTATGTTATGCTTAATGCACAGAAGTTATGGATGGCCAAATATTCCTAGATAATAAGTTGTTTCTTTTCA